>NC_057797.1:510638559-510736263 GCF_018294505.1 Triticum aestivum | reverse complement strand
TTCTCCTCCCTCGCCGGCCGGATCTGGTGGTTGGACCAGATCCACCGGTCCCTGATCCAAACGCCCGCGCCGTTCCCCGGATCTCCTCGTCCCGGGTCCTCCTCGTCCCGTTTCCCGCGAGGTCTAATTTCTTCTAAGTCCCGAAATCCCAGATCCATGTGCCCTTCTTCATGATCTCGTAACTTTGCATACGTAGCTCTGATTCATGCATATAGCATATCAAAATGTTCATCTCAGAGAGTACATAATTTCATTCCACTGCATCATTTTCATTTGAGTTCATCTTGATGCCCGAAATGCTGTTAGAAGAGTGATACTTGAGATATTTGTCAGATCTGCTACTCCATTTAGAGTTTTGTCATTTTTGCCATGATTATTGTATGCATGATATGCCCTGATGCTCTACATATGTTTTGTTAAGGGTTTTGCCATCTCTCCAGAGGTGCAACCCATGTATTTTTGTGATGTGTGTGGTGCCTAGTGCAAGCTTGCCAAGTGAGGCACTTGGTATTTCTGATTTCAGGGACTTAGCATTTCCACCAAGTTCTTGAGCTGTTTATCTCATGTTGTCATATATTCATGTTGTTTCCCAGCGATCTGTGCATCTTTTGAGGATGATCAGTAAGGATGTTTTGTTAATATTGTAGTGCTCTATCCATCCATGTCTTTGTTTGCAATTATGGAGTACCCTAACTTGAGTCAATCGAGCTCTACTTTTGCTACTTTGTGAATCTGGGCAGATTGTCACCTTGTTCGCAATTTTGCCGATGATGTTGTAGTTGATCCGTGCATGCTATGCTATTGTTCTTGCCATGTCTAGTTTGCATTTTGTGCGTTCTTGATAGATGTGTGCTTAGCTTATCATGACTTGCACCGTAGTGAGTGCACCGAGCTCGTAAACATGCCTACTTGATATCTGTTTTCAGCATGCTCCAGTTTTCACTAAGTCTGAAAACTGATTATGCTTTTGCTATGTTCACATGCTTGTTAGTATATTTTCTGATCCCTTTTGGCTCAAGGTCACTAAGGGACTTTTGTTAAGATATTTGAGTAGCTCCATGCCATGCTTTGCTTTGCCATGTTCAGGTCCTGTAGCATGTAGTATTGTTGCTCCGAAGAGTGCTACTTGGTCTGAAATTCCAGACAAGTGTTAATTTCACTAAGTCTGACATCCGTTTGTCATATGCATTTTTGCCATGCTTGTTTGAACCTGTTAATGGATGAATTGGCCGTAGCTCAGTGCTAGACTTTTGTTAAGCATCTTGAATGCATCCCTGCCATGTATTCTGATGCCATGTTTGAGTGCTGTAGCATGTTCATTTCGTTGCATTTAGATGGCTACTTGCTGTAAATCGCAGACCGGTGTCATATTTGAATCGCTTGCCATTTCCAAACCGTAACTCCGATTCCGGCGTTCTTTATATCATTTTCAAGAGATTTCATCTGATCTTTCCAGTGGCACACTTGGATTCCCAATTTGAGGCCAGGTTCATTGCATCCCTTGTCAATTCTTGCATATGCTGTCACATCCCTAGCTTCTGGTAATGCTCTAGGCTAGCTTCATGTGTGCATCATGTCTATATTCCGAAAGTTGAGATGAGGAAATTGAAAGCCTCGGAAATCATTTTAATAAAGGGGCAAGAAACCCTAAAATTGCAATCAGTAAATCCAAAATGCCCTAGAAATAGCTCTGACAATTTTGGCAAGAGTTATAAATCAAACCAAAATTTTGGGACATTTCTAAGGAATTATTTGGGCTCTGATTTTAAATCAATATTTTTTTGAATTTGGAGTTATATTCATAATATATAATGAATATATTTTCAAATGCCCTGAGATATCTTATGTTTATGAGGAGTAGACCTTAAGTGACATAAAATTATCCAGGGGAGTTTTGGCACTGTTTTCAAATTTGTTTGAATTTGAATTCAGTGGAAATTAAATAGAAAACAGAACAGAAATAAAAAAAAAGAGAGAAGCCCAGCCACTTACCTGGCGCCCACTTACCTGGCCCAGCTCCTCCAGCGGCCCAGCCCACCATCGCCTCCTTCTCTCTCGCCTTCCTCCTCTGCCAGGAGGATGAGCGCGTGCCGACGCGTGCACGGCCACCGCACGCCACCTCCTGCTTCCCCCGGCCTCCCTAGCGACGCCACGACGACGCCTCGTGTCCCCTCGCTCCTCTTCCTCCCTCGCTGCTCCCTCTCCCTTTCCCGAACACTCTCCCCCTCCTCTGTTCTTCCGCTAGCAAACACTGCCGTCGCCGCCGCTTGCTGCTGCCGCGGCCACCGCCTCTCCCTCGCTTCCCCGACTAGCCCACAAGCTCCGCCTCCTTGCGCTGAAGCCCTTCGCCGAGCCACACAAGCCGAAGTGCCCCGTGGAGCCATCGCCGTCGCCATCTCCGCCTCCGGCCGCCGTGGATCCCCATCGTCGCCCCGCCGACTCCAGCCCCTCCCCGAGCTTCCCGAGGCCACCGTCGCAACCGCCGTGAGCTCCTCTCTGTTTTCCCTCTCTCCATTCGCTCGCCCCCATGCTGTACCCGCCGTCTCACCGCAACCGGAGCTCGCTGCCGCCGGCCATGTTGCCGCCGCGGCCATGGCTTGTTTCGGTCGCGTCCTAGCACGGCTTTGAGCTCGTGGGGCTCACAGGAAGCCCATGCGCAGCTCAGCTTGTCCAAAACCCCACCAGGGCCTCGCGCCCGTTACCACCCGAACTCCGGCGCCGCCGCGAGCTCCGTTCCGGCGAGCCCCGGTGTCCCCGCCGCCTCCCACCTACCCCATCAGATGCGGGAGAGCCCGGGCTACGCCCCGGTGCCCTCAGCGCGCGAATCCGATGCCCCTAGCGCAAGTCCGGCGTGCCCCCGCCGTGCTCTGTGGTCACCGCCGGTGAAACTCCAGCGGGAGCTGACGTGGCTCCGTCATTAGGAGCTAACCCAGCTAGTTAAGCAACCTACAGCCACTGACAATGGGCCCCACCCCTGGTCAAACCCCAGTCAGCGCTGGGTTTGACCGGGATTAGTTCCTGTGTCACTGACGTGTGGACCCCGCACGTCAGGTTTGACCTGGACCTGGCCATTGACTCGCTTACGTCATGCTGACGTAGTGCTGACGCAGTAATGCATTTTCTGGAATTATTTTAATTCTAAATATTTAGGAAATTCCAGAAAATGCCTAAAACATCTAAAATTCATAGAAATTCAACCGTAACTCCAAATTAAATAATTTATATATGAAAAATTATCAGAAAATTCAAGGAATCCATCTGTACCATTTTCATGCATGTTTGAACAATGTTTGTCCTCTGTTTTGGACAAAACAAATAAAGGGCATTTAAATAACCATATATGGAGTTGGAATTTGAATCTTGTATTCAAACCAACCTCATTTAATCTGTTGCTAGTTGCATTAGCTCAAAACACATTCATATTGCCATGTCATAGCATGCATCATATTGTGCATTGCATTGATTGTGTTCTTTCTTGTTTGCCGATATTTGTCCCCTCTCGATAGACGTGATACCGATGATGTGATCGTTGACACTGATGAAGACTCAATGCTATCTTCAGAAGTGCCAAGCAAGCAAAACCCCCTTGTTCATTCCGATAAAATCCCACTCTCACGCTCCTGCTCTCTTTTACTGCATTAGGACAACAACGATTCATCTGTTACTTGCTGCGGTAGCTGAACCCCTTTATCCTCTGCATGACCTGTCATTGCCACAGTAAATAGATGAAACCCACTAGCATGAGTAGGAGTTGTTTGAGCCCTGTTGTGCCTACTCATTCATGCTTGTTTGTCATGCCTGCTACTGCTTAGAGTTGAGTCAGGTCTGATTCATCGGGGATGAATCAGAGGTGTGTGAACATGTCCTACTGTGTGTGAGCTAAGTGTGTGAATACGATTTGGTAAAGGTAGCGGTGAGAGGCCATGTAGGAGTACATGGTGGGTTGTCTCATTGCAGCCGTCCTCAGGAACTGAGTTCTGTGTTTGTGATCCATGATTCAGCTACTACCACGCATTGGGCCCGAAACCAATGGACCCTCTCGGCTTCTTGATCACCCTTGTCCTCTGTCCAGGAGTTGCAAGTAGTTTCTGGTGTTTGTAGTATGCTGGAGGCCGTGGGCAGCGCTGACCGGAGGGGTGGGCTGTGATGCGGTAGGCACGTGGCACGGTGTACCGGGCGCCCGTTTGGTGTCTCGGGAACCCTGTTCACATCGTTTGGGGCTGTGCGCGAAACTCCGGCCGGATCTCCTCATGGATGGAACCCGAATAGGCGATAAACCTGGACTAGAGACTCGAGTGTTTAGGTAGGCCGTGGCCGACACCCACGTTGGGCTTCCGCTTGAAGGTTGCCGAGTACATGTCGTGTAAACGGCGGTAAGTGGTGAGAGCGTGTGTGAAGAAGTACACCCCTGCAGGGTTAACATCATCTATTCGAATAGCCGTGTCCGCGGTAAAGGACTTCTGGGTTGCTTATATCAGTTCATAGCCAAGTGAAAGTGGATACTCTAAAATACGCAAGATAAGCGTGAGTGCTATGGACGGCGTTCTCGTAGGGAGACGAGAGCGGGTCCATAGTGGTGTATTGATATGGTGAATATGTGGACTCGTGTGCGCCACCTCAAAGAGTTACTTGCAGTCATAGTTAGGATAGCCACCGAGTCAAAGCTGGCTTGCTGCAGTTAAACCCCACCATCCCTTTGTTGATAATGATGCATATGTAGTTAGTTCTGATGTAAGTCTTGCTGGGTACATTTGTACTCACGTTTGCCTATTTTATGTTTTGTAGAGAGACTTCGGTCTCGCTAGTAGTTCCGCGTGGACTTCGATGTTTAGCTTGTTACCTCAGCTACGATCTTGTGCCCTCGGCAGGATCTGGTAGATAGCCAGGCTTTCAAGCCTTTTTCATTTATAGGTGTCTGTACTCAGACATGATAGCTTCCGCTTGTGCTTTGATTTGTATGCTCTGAATGTTGGGTCGTGAGACCCCTGTTTGTAATATCTCGCTCCTCGGAGCCTATTGATTAAATACTTGAGTCGTAGAGTCATGTTGTGATGCCATGTTGTATTTGCACATATCGAGCATATTGTGTGTATGTTATTGAAATGCTTGGTATGTGTGGGATCTGACTATCTAGTTGTTTATCCTTAGTAGCCTCTCTTACCGGGAAATGTCTCCTAGTGTTTCCACTGAGCCATGGTAGCTTGCTACTGCTCCGGAACACCTAGGCTGGCCGGTATGTGTCCTTCTTCATTCCTGTGTCTGTCCCTTCGGGGAAATGTCACGCGATGAATACTGGAGTCCTGTTAGCCCGCTATAGCCCGGTTCACCGGAGTCCTGCTAGCCCAGTGCTACAGCCTGGATTCACTCGCTGATGACCGACACGTTCGATGCTGGGTCATGGATGCCTGTCCCTGTAAGTTTGTGCCACTTTGGGTTTACGACTAGCCATGTCAGCCCGGGCTCCTTATCATATGGATGCTAGCGACATTGTCATATACGTGTGCCAAAAGACGCAAACGGTCCCGGGCAAAGGTAAGGCGACACCCGTGGGAATACCGTGCGTGAGGCCGCAAAGTGATATGAGGTGTTACATGCTAGATCGATGTGGCATTGAGTCGGGGTCCTGACAGCGTTGGTATCAGAGCTTGACTGCCTGTAGGATTACCAAGCCAAACTGGTCGAAGTTGAGTCTAGAAATTCTTTAGTTATATAAGGGAATTGATTGTGGGATGGAACGTAAGGCTCTTTTTGCTCCTTATACCTCATGGCCTTCTGATCTGAGTCATCATCTTCTCTTCTACGGGGATTAAGAACTAGGCTATCTCTTCTTTCTATCAGGATCACGTGTTACTAATCCGTAGACTTATAGATTGTTGGACTTAAGCCTCGTTTCAGTTCCTATTACTTCCATATGTTAATTGTTGATCTCGAAACCTTGATATTGTGCTTCTGAGTGGTTATGCCACCATTTTTGTGAATGTCTCAAATCTTTTCTGAGCATTTACAGCCGTTATGCTGTCCGAGTCATCCCAGGTTTCTAAATAGTCTGATGCATTTGCAAAATCCTTTCCCTCTGGTTTCGATGTTCCTTTATGCCAGCTCAATCACACTAATTGTTGAGTTGAGGTATTCTATTGCCTTGACAATTATGTTGGAGTTATTATTATGACCCTAGGTGTCTCAGGGGATCATCTAGTGGCCTAGCCATGATTTGTGTCCTAGTGTGATGATTCTGGCCTTTATTCTCGAAAGCATCCCGTGATGCTACTTAGTAGTAGGTATTCTATTCCTGGGTTCTTGAACCCGAGATTCACTCTACTTACTTCATGTTAATAGTGTTTGCTAGTTCCTTTAGGATATTAGTAACCTTTGCGATAGTCCTCAAGGTTCGTGGTACATCCTTCTTCCAATTACCATGAACCATCCTTGGCAGGAGTTCTTCTGAACCAAAAGATGACAACAAGAGTGCTCTCGATGAGCTCTCCATGCTATGTTGTGACTCTGCCAGCTCAACCTTTCTGCATGGGTTATCCGGAAGAATTATGTTGAACTTGGTTCGACATACTATTCTATGCATCCACAACTCAGGAAGTTATATGTTCCTTTGAGTTGTCCCTTTTTAGTTGTCTACTGACCTTCGTCTATCAATTGATAGTCAAGAGTATGCGTGCGTTCGTTTATCGATGCCTATTACTCTTGTGGTCCGTCAAGCCATTCTATTCCGGAATGACTAGGAGAAACAAACTCCAGTACCTCATCCATATCTAGGATTGGGTCAAAACAATTGTACTCCGCGGATCAAAATGCCAATCCAGCTTTTGCTCTGTTCTACCTTGGAGTATTACCATCTTTTATATCGGGATTATTGTAGGAATTGCACACCATCCTATGAACTCTTGGTACAGTGATACTTCTTGCCATCATTGTTCATTCCTTGGTTCCTTTGTTATTGTAACCGGAATGCCGACAAGTGAATCGTGGTGTGTGAAATCAATACTGCTAGCAACTCCGTTGCTTGGTAGTTAAATGGACAACAACCTCATTCTTAGCGTGCTGATTATTGAGTCATCATTCTAAGATTGATCGTGCTACCTAGTCCTTATTCCTGGTGCACTTTTCAATCAATGAGTTAGGATAGTGTCAATCCTTGCTTGTTTGATTATATCGTCTTGCCCTGAAAAGCAAGATTGTTCTCAAGCTTAGTAACATACCGGTGGTTCGTGATTTTCCGAAGATCTTCTCAGAAGTATTACCAGGTTGTCACCTGACTGTTATGTTGAGCTCGTGATCAAGTTGGTTTATCCTGTAAACCACCCTTTCTCCAAGAATCTGTGTTGGATACCCCTGAGCTAGTTTGTTAAGCCAAGCAACAACTTGGAGAGTTGGAAGATAAAAGCTTACCTGACTTAGTTCATTTCAAAGAGATGTCTTGTATGTGTGTTGAAGAAAGTTGATATTTTCATCGACCGAACCTCGTGATCAGTTAATGGACCTATCATTTTTATCCAACCTTTGATTGGAGTATGGGCTATCATCCAATCAGACCAGAACCAACGATATTCGTAATGTTGTCTTACTCGTGGTTGATCCCTCGAGCATACACCATTATATCCTTTGGGTCTGACCAATGCTATCACTTGTTCACATAATTATGGAATTCCATTTACATGGAAATCTCGATGAGTTGTTGTTGAGTCCATCAGCAGCATTTTGTCTCTCCCATGAGTCATGTTGAACATCAACCTAGTGTTGGAAACTTGTGTAAGCATTTCTTCGTGTTTCGTTCATGAAGCATATGTTTGGATGAAGGTAGTGACTTCCTTTAATTCATGTGCATCTGATGCAAGTTACCGCCATGGATTCGAGAAAGTCAATGTTGCTTTCTTTGGAATCATTCCAAATCAGTCATGCACACGTGCGAAGAATTCTGTGGTTTGAAGACTTGCAACCTTCAATCTATATGTATTCCTAGCACACCAAGCCACTGATTGATTTGTTCAAGGAGAAGGAGTTCCTTCATAAGAGCTAATCCGGACTTATATAAGGACTTCGATATCCTCGATGATGGTTCCCCCTCCTGAACTCGGTAGTGTTTTATTATAAGACTACTTTGTGGTCATGCTTGTCTTGGACAACGTGTTCACATGTTTGTAGCAGAACCAGCTCATGTTTTGGAGCTTACTATCGTAGTTCATTCCCCGAGAATCTCGCAACGTCATCTAGTCGATTTGTGTTGCAAACTTTCATTTTTCTTCCTAGACTCGATGAGTCTGGAATATTCTGACACCAACCAGATCTGAATCTCAGGTAGATGTGATGGTTGGAACATTTCCCAAGAACTATAATATTGGTCTTGCGATAACCGGTAAAGTGGATGTCGTGGCCAACACATCCAGCCGGAAGACCTGTTATTATAATATCTTGATTGAGGAAGTTGGCCACCTCCCCATAGGGATTTCGTAGGATTTACTCCCTAGTTGCCCCTATGGATTTTTGAGATCCCAAAGTCCGACCTTTTACTTGATGTTCTAGATATCAAACCATATCTATGGGTGGATTACGCTAGCACATCACGGAGAACATTAGAAGCGGAGTGCTAAATGTCTCTCGGTCGATCATCCAGATTTTATTTCCTTGGCCCCGCCAAGGGTGAAATCTGAGAAAGTGTTATCTTCCTTTGCATCTGCATCCTCCATCACCATTCATCATGGTAGTAAGTTGTGTTACCGGACCCTTGACACGGATGTTGGTAAAAAATTGATGATTATGGAAATGCTCAAGTTCTTGAGAGCACACACAAGTGCTAGGTTTGATCGTCGGCATTAACTGTATAGTGCTCTCAGCTTCCTCGGTTATGCTATAACCATTCCAATAGTGGAATAACTCTCTATTGTTGAGCCTCTCCCTAGTTACCAGAATCATTCCCATCATTTGCATTTTGTTCCCGGCTTGCACCGCCATCGTGCCACCCTACTATGGATTACCCTTCTCAGTAATTACTGGTCAGGATCATTTTCAAAAGTGGTCCTACCATGGGTCTCATCCATTTCCGATGATAAACAAAATCATCTATGACGTTGTCTTCAACAAGGTAATCCACATCATCCAAGTCCGAGTATGCCATTCTACCGTCCCCCTCCATACGATCGCTCCAGAATTGCCTTAGGCTGGTATAAAGAGTTTCAATGATCTCTGAATCAAAGGTAATTCTTTTTGCCACTTAAGGGGATGATTCTACGAGTCACCTTCCCTAAGGTGCATTATGGTATCATGGCAACTCAACTCCTCGCTACGTTGACAATCGTTTACCACCTTCTTAGGTGTGGAATTATTGTCCACCTAGTGAACCTTCGTCATCCGTTTCTTTCCACCCCTCTTGATGTGTATCTCGTGTCTCAACCCGAGAGATGGTTCTATGTCTCATTCCGTGAGTTGTTCGACCTTCGAGAAATCGATCCTTCTAGAGTTTTCCTTTCCTCTTCTTGTCATGATTAGCTAGAGTTCTCAGAACAAGACATCAAGACAATGATGGTGATCGAATCAATGTTCTTGAGAAGGACAGTTGGATTGTGGAGATCGTGTTAGCTTGTGACCCCTCTGACTCCTTACCTCACGTCTTGAATCTCGGGACGAGATTTTTGTTTAGTGGGGGTGAGTTGTCACATCCCTAGCTTCTGGTAATGCTCTAGGCTAGCTTCATGTGTGCATCATGTCTATATTCCAAAAGTTGAGATGAGGAAATTGAAAGCCTCGGAAATCATTTTAATAAAGGGGCAAGAAACCCTAAAATTGCAATCAGTAAATCCAAAATGCCCTAGAAATAGCTCTGACAATTTTGGCAAGAGTTATAAATCAAACAAAAATTTTGGGACATTTCTAAGGAATTATTTGGGCTCTGATTTTAAATCAATATTTTATTTGAATTTGGAGTTATATTCATAATATATAATGAATATATTTTCAAATGCCCTGAGATATCTTATGTTTATGAGGAGTAGACCTTAAGTGACATAAAATTATCCAGGGGAGTTTTGGCACTGTTTCAAATTTGTTTGAATTTGAATTCAGTGGCAATTAAATAGAAAACAGAACAGAAATAAAAAAAAGAGAGAAGCCCAGCCACTTACCTGGCGCCCACTTACCTGGCCCAGCTCCTCCAGCGGCCCAGCCCACCACCGCCTCCTTCTCTCTCGCCTTCCTCCTCTACCAGGAGGATGAGCGCGTGCCGACGCGTGCACGGCCACCGCACGCCACCTCCTGCTTCCCCCGGCCTCCCTAGCGATGCCACGACGACGCCTCGTGTCCCCTCGCTCCTCTTCCTCCCTCGCTGCTCCCTCTCCCTTTCCCGAACACTCTCCCCCTCCTCTGTTCTTCCGCTAGCAAACACTGCCGTCGCCGCCGCTTGCTGCTGCCGCGGCCACCGCCTCTCCCTCGCTTCCCCGACTAGCCCACAAGCTCCGCCTCCTTGCGCTGAAGCCCTTCGCCGAGCCACACAAGCCGAAGCGCCCCGTGGAGCCATCGCCATCGCCATCTCCGCCTCCGGCCGCCGTGGATCCCCATCGTCGCCCCGCCGACTCCAGCCCCTCCCCGAGCTTCCCGAGGCCACCGTCGCAACCGCCGTGAGCTCCTCTCTGTTTTCCCTCTCTCCATTCGCTCGCCCCCATGCTGTACCCACCGTCTCACCGCAACCGGAGCTCGCTGCCGCCGGCCATGTTGCGGCCGCGGCCATGGCTTGTTTCGGTCGCGTCCTAGCACGGCTTTGAGCTCGTGGGGCTCACAGGAAGCCCATGCGCAGCTCAGCTTGTCCAAAACCCCACCAGGGCCTCGCGCCCGTTACCACCCGAACTCCGGCGCCGCCGCGAGCTCCGTTCCGGCGAGCCCCGGCATCCCCGCAGCCTCCCACCTACCCCATCAGATGCGGGAGAGCCCGGGCTACGCCCCGGTGCCCTCAGCGCGCGAATCCGATGCCCCTAGCGCAAGTCCGGCGTGCCCCCGCCGTGCTCTGTGGTCACCGCCGGTGAAACTCCAGCGGGAGCTGACGTGGCTCCGTCATTAGGAGCTAACCCAGCTAGTTAAGCAACCTACAGCTACTGACAGTGGGCCCCACCCCTGGTCAAACCCCAGTCAGCGCTGGGTTTGACCGGGATTAGTTCCTGTGTCACTGACGTGTGGACCCCACACGTCAGGTTTGACCTGGACCTGGCCGTTGACTCGCTTACGTCATGCTGACGTAGTGCTGACGCAGTAATGCATTTTCTGGAATTATTTTAATTCTAAATATTCAGGAAATTCCAGAAAATGCCTAAAACTTCTAAAATTCATAGAAATTCAACCGTAACTCCAAATTAAATAATTTATATATGAAAAATTATCAGAAAAATTCAAGGAATCCATCTGTACCATTTTCATGCATGTTTGAACAATGTTTGTCCTCTGTTTTGGACAAAACAAATAAAGGGCATTTAAATAACCATATATGGAGTTGGAATTTGAATCTTGTATTCAAACCAACCTCATTTAATCTGTTGCTAGTTGCATTAGCTCAAAACACATTCATATTGCCATGTCATAGCATGCATCATATTGTGCATTGCATTGATTGTGTTCTTTCTTGTTTGCCGATATTTGTCCCCTCTCGATAGACGTGATACCGATGATGTGATCGTTGACACTGATGAAGACTCAATGCTATCTTCAGAAGTGCCAAGCAAGCAAAACCCCCTTGTTCATTCCGATAAAATCCCACTCTCACGCTCCTGCTCTCTTTTACTGCATTAGGACAACAACGATTCATCTGTTACTTGCTGCGGTAGCTGAACCCCTTTATCCTCTGCATGACCTGTCATTGCCACAGTAAATAGATGAAACCCACTAGCATGAGTAGGAGTTGTTTGAGCCCTGTTGTGCCTACTCATTCATGCTTGTTTGTCATGCCTGCTACTGCTTAGAGTTGAGTCAGGTCTGATTCATCGGGGATGAATCAGAGGTGTGTGAACATGTCCTACTGTGTGTGAGCTAAGTGTGTGAATACGATTTGGTAAAGGTAGCGGTGAGAGGCCATGTAGGAGTACATGGTGGGTTGTCTCATTGCAGCCGTCCTCAGGAACTGAGTTCTGTGTTTGTGATCCATGATTCAGCTACTACCACGCATTGGGCCCGAAACCAATGGACCCTCTCGGCTTCTTGATCACCCTTGTCCTCTGTCCAGGAGTTGCAAGTAGTTGCTGGTGTTTGTAGTATGCTGGAGGCCGTGGGCAGCGCTGACCGGAGGGGTGGGCTGTGATGCGGTAGGCACGTGGCACGGTGTACCGGGCGCCCGTTTGGTGTCTCGGGAACCCTGTTCACATCGTTTGGGGCTGTGCGCGAAACTCCGGCCGGATCTCCTCATGGATGGAACCCGAATAGGCGATAAACCTGGACTAGAGACTCGAGTGTTTAGGTAGGCCGTGGCCGACACCCACGTTGGGCTTCCGCTTGAAGGTTGCCGAGTACATGTCGTGTAAACGGCGGTAAGTGGTGAGAGCGTGTGTGAATAAGTACACCCCTGCAGGGTTAACATCATCTATTCGAATAGCCGTGTCCGCGGTAAAGGACTTCTGGGTTGCTTATATCAGTTCATAGCCAAGTGAAAGTGGATACTCTAAAATACGCAAGATAAGCGTGAGTGCTATGGACGGCATTCTCGTAGGGAGACGAGAGCGGGTCCATAGTGGTGTATTGATATGGTGAATATGTGGACTCGTGTGCGCCACCTCAAAGAGTTACTTGCAGTCATAGTTCAGGATAGCCACCGAGTCAAAGCTGGCTTGCTGCAGTTAAACCCCACCATCCCTTTGTTGATAATGATGCATATGTAGTTAGTTCTGATGTAAGTCTTGCTGGGTACATTTGTACTCACGTTTGCCTATTTTATGTTTTGCAGAGAGACTTCGGTCTCGCTAGTAGTTCCGCGTGGACTTCGACGTTTAGCTTGTTACCTCAGCTACGATCTTGTGCCCTCGGCAGGATCTGGTAGATAGCCAGGCTTTCAAGCCTTTTTCATTTATAGGTGTCTGTACTCAGACATGATAGCTTCCGCTTGTGCTTTGATTTGTATGCTCTGAATGTTGGGTCGTGAGACCCTTGTTTGTAATATCTCGCTCCTCGGAGCCTATTGATTAAATACTTGAGTCGTAGAGTCATGTTGTGATGCCATGTTGTATTTGCACATATCGAGCATATTGTGTGTATGTTATTGAAATGCTTGGTATGTGTGGGATCTGACTATCTAGTTGTTTATCCTTAGTAGCCTCTCTTACCGGGAAATGTCTCCTAGTGTTTCCACTGAGCCATGGTAGCTTGCTACTGCTTCGGAACACCTAGGCTGGCCGGTATGTGTCCTTCTTCGTTCCTGTGTCTATCCCTTCGGGGAAATGTCACGCGATGAATACCGGAGTCCTGTTAGCCCGCTACAGCCCGGTTCACCGGAGTCCTGCTAGCCCAGTGCTACAGCCTGGATTCACTCGCTGATGACCGACATGTTCGATGCTGGGTCATGGATGCCTGTCCCTGTAAGTTTGTGCCACTTTGGGTTTACGACTAGCCATGTCATCCTAGGCTCCTTATCATATGGATGCTAGCGACACTGTCATATACGTGTGCCAAAAGACGCAAACGGTCCCGGGCAAAGGTAAGGCGACACCCGTGGGAATACCGTGCGTGAGGCCGCAAAGTGATATGAGGTGTTACATGCTAGATCGATGTGGCATTGAGTCGGGGTCCTGACATATGCATCCCGCATCGTCTCCCGCATAGCATACCATCCTTGCATCATATTGGTTGATCCTTGCACGTGGTTGATTGTGTTCTGTTTGCTTGTTTGTCTTGTTTGGGTAGAGCCGGGAGACGAGTTCGCTAACGAGGATCCCGTTGAGTTTGCTTTCGAGGATCCAGTCAACTCTGACAACTTAGCAGGCAAGATGATCATACCGTCGAAATCACTACTATCTTTGCTATGCTAGATTGCTTGCTCTTTTGCTATGACAATGCTACGATGCCTACCACTTGCTTTCAAGCCAGCCAAATTGCCATGTCAAACCTCTAACCCACCTTGTCCTAGCAAACCGTTGATTGGCTATGTTACCGCTTTGCTCAGCCCCTCTTATAGCGTTGCTAGTTGCAGGTGAAGATTGGAGGCCGTTCCTTGTTGGAACATTTATTTACTTGTTGGGATATCATTATATAGCTATGTTATCTTAATGCATATATATACTTGGTAAAGGGTGGAAGGCTCGGCCTCTCGCCTAGTGTTTTGTTCCACTCTTGCCGCCCTAGTTTCCGTCATATCGGTGTTATGTTCCCGGATTTTGCGTTCCTTACGCGGTTGGGTTATAATTGGAACCCCTTGATAGTTCGCCTTGATTAAAGCTTTTCCAGCAATGCCCAACCTTGGTTTTACCATTTGCCACCTAGCCTCTTTTCCCTTGGGTTTCCGGAGCCCGAGGGTCATCTTATTTTAACCCCCCCGGGCCAGTGCTCCTCTGAGTGTTGGTCCCACCGAGCGATGTCTGGGGCTACCAGGGGCAACTCTGGGCTGGCCTACCCGACGTCTGGCTCATTTGAGTGTGCCCTGAGAAAGAGATATGTGCAGCTCCTATCGGGATTTGTCGGCACATTCGGGTGGTGTTGCTGGTCTTGTTTTAACCTATCGAAGTGTCTTGAAGAACCGAGATACCGAGTCTGATCGGAACGTCTTGGGAGGAGGTCTATTCCTTCGTTGACCGTGAGAGCTTGTCATGGGCTAAGTTGGGACTCCCCTGCAGGGATTTGAACTTTTGAAAGCCGTGCCCGCGGTTATGGGCAGATGGGAATTTGTTAATGTCCGGTTGTAGATAACTTGAACCTTAACTTAAATTAAAATGAATCAACCGTGTAAGTTACCGTGATGGCCTCTTCTCGGTGGAGTCCGGGAAGTGGACACGGTGTTGGAGTAATGCTTGCGCAGGTTGTCCTCTAGATTCTCGCCCGCGCTTGGCCTCCTCTTCTCGCTCTCTTTTGCGAATAAGTTAGCCACCATATATGCTAGTCGCCTCCTGCAGCTCCACTTATATTTACCTTGCCTAACCTATAAGCTTAAATAGTCTTGATCGCGAGGGTACGAGATTGCTGAGTCCCTATGGCTCACAGATTACTATTACACCAGATGCAGGGCCTGATGATTCCGCTCCAGGAGACGCGCTTGAGCTCAAGTGGGAGTTCAACGAAGACTCTCAATGTTACTATGTTTCCTTTCCTGATGATCAGTAGTGGTGCCCAGTTGGGGGATATTGGGACCGTGTCGCATGTTGGGTTCTCTTTTATTTTGGCGCCGTAGTCGGGCCATGAGTGTTTGGATGATGTAATGTTATTAGTGTACTTGATTGACGTGGCGAGTGTAAGCCAACTATGTTATCCCTTTTTATTATCTATATTAGATGGGATGTTTGTGATGATTGCCTGACTTGCGACATATGCCTTCAATGCGATTATGCCTCTAAGCCGTGCCTCGACACGTGGGAGATATAGTCGCATCGAGGGTGTTACAAGTTGGTATTAGAGCCTTCCCCGACCTTAGGAGCCCCATTGCTTGATCGTTTTTAGCAGCCGAGTTGTGTCTAGAAAAATGTTTTGATTCATCTAGGAATTATATATCGGAGAGTTTAGGAATTCTTTTTACTTCCCAGTCTCCTCATCGCTCTGGTAAGGCATCCTGACGTAGAGTTTTGACTCTTCTCTTCTCAAATTTCACTAAATTTTTTTTAGGATCACACGGGTATCTTGGAATCGTTCCGATGGTTTTATGATGAGAACATTGTCTTGGTGCCTCCTGTCAGGGGTTTTGTGGAAGTGTCCCGGGGAGTTGAGCTCTGAGGTGTTGTCATCATAATTTTATCGTTGCAATTCTGGAATACCTGAGTTTAGTACGCCGACATTGAAAATCTCTTTTATGCGGTTCGTTGGTGAGATAACCTCGACGCCACCCAGTACTGGGGCCGGAGTTCGGGAGTATCGCCATAACTTGTATAACGGATGCTTTTCGAAGGTTGAGGTAGATGGTTTCCGAAGGTTTTCTCGGTTATGTGTTGAAGGATGGATACAGCTGGATGTAGGAATTGCTAGATTTGGGTGAGATATTATGCTTCCTCTGTATCCCCAACACCTGATTGCATAACCGGAAAGGTTCGGGAGTTTCATAGGTGGGAATTCTAGTAGCTCTAGTTCTTCTTCCACGGATATTGGTTTGAGATTGGGATTTCTTACCGATTATTCGTTCTTGATCCGTACCTTGTTGATTTATTTCTCTACCTTAATTCTACGTGGCTTCTCAATTTATGGATATGTGACCATTTCAAGAGGAATGCATTCGTTCATTTTGTTCGGATGTGAAGACTATATGTTGCAATTTTCATTCCGTTGGCTTCAGCTTCAATATTTGTCTGTCTATGTGCTAATGGTGGTCAACCTCTTCAGGATGGCTCCTCCAACACACACGACTCCGAATCTAGATCCGCCACCACCTCCACCTCCTCCGGAGGCATGGCAAGCTGTGATGGCCGCAACCAATGCAAACACACAGTTGATCATGCAAATTCTCCAAGAGCGCAATCAAAGCAATCAAGGCAACAATCAGAATCACTCTGCTACACTCAACCAGTTCCTTGCTAATGTGCCAAAGACTTTCAGCAATTGTGTTGAGGCAACCGATGCTGACGATTGGCTTGTGGATCTGTGCAAGCATTTCGAGTGCAGTAACGTCAGGCCTGAGGACTTTGTTAAGTTCGCTTCCTTCCAACTCAAAGATCAAGCTACAGAATGGTTCCAGCAGTACAAGGATTCCAGAGGTGGACGTGTTATCACTTGGGAGGAATTCCGTCAAGATTTCAGGGCTCGCCATATCCCTCAGAGCGTGGTTGAAAGCAAGCGTGAGGAATTCCGCAACCTGAAGCAAGGCTCTTTGTCTGTCTATGACTACAACAAGTTGTTCCATAAGCTCGCCCGCTTTGCCAAGCAGGACGTCCCTGATGAGAAGAGCATGATATATCAGTTCAGGGGTGGTCTCAGAGAAGAAATCTAGCTAGCTCTTGTTCTCTTTGAGCCCTTGAGGTACGATGAGTTCTACAACATGGCATTGAAGCAAGAGGCCGCTCAGTTGAGGTGTGATGCTTCCAAGAAGCGAGTCAGAGATGTTACTCCTTCTTCCTCTACTCAAGTGGCCAAGCAGCAGAAGTATTGGCTTCCTCCTCCTCCGTTCCGTCAGCCGTATCACCAGAAGAGCAAAGGTGACAGTGGTTCTTCCCACCCACCCAACCCTGGTTTTCAGAACAAGACTTCGTCTCAAGCTCCAAGATCGAGTGCTCCATATCATCGTCCGCTTTCAGAGGTCATGTGCAACAAGTGCCAATAGAAGGGTCACTATGCCAACAAGTGCTTCAACCAGAGGCGTCTTCCTCCTCCTCCTCCTGTCAGATCGGCAAGTACAGCTGTGGTCAAGCATAAACCCAACTCCGCCAAGGTCAACTTGATGAATGCAGCTCAGGCAGAGGACTCATCAGATGTCATTATGGGTAACCTTCCTGTTAATGATATTCCTGCAAAAGTTCTTTTTGACACTGGTGCATCGCATTGTTTTATCTCGAGGCCATTTGTTTCTAAGCACGAGTTGCCTTTACAAGATTTTCCTAGACAGTTATCTGTGGTTTCTCCGGGTAAATTCATGAATGCAAGCGCTATCGCCCCAGATGTTACTATCACCTTGGGTGACTACAAGTTTCTCTCTTCTCCGGTGGTTCTTGGTAACTCGGATATTGATCTTATTCTCGGAATGGATTGGCTTTCTAAACACAAGGCTCAGCTTGATTGTGCAGCCAGGCAGATTCAATTGACTCATTCGTCTGAGGATGTAATTGTCTTTGCCGCTCGTGATGATACCATCCGTCTGTTTTCTCTCAATGAGAAGGGTGAACTCGGATGCCATCTCGCAAATTCCAGTCGTTTGCGAATATCAAGACGTCTTTCCAGAAGAGCTTCCAGGAATGCCTCCGCACCGGCCAGTTGAATTCGTTATTGATCTTGAGCCTGGTACGGAACCTGTGTGCAAGCGTCCTTACAAGCTCGGAACCTGAAGAGTTGAAGGAGCTGAAGAAGCAACTCGATATTCAAGAGAAAATGGGTCTCATCCGGCCTAGTTCTTCTCCGTGGGGTTGTGGTGTTCTTTTTGTGAAGAAGAAGGATGGAACGGACCGACTTTGTGTTGATTACCGTCCATTGAACAAGAAGACCATCAAGAACAAATACCCACTTCCCAACATCAATGAGCTGTTCGAACAACTCAAAGGTGCCCAAGTATTCTCCAAGCTTGATCTCCGTATGGGTTATCATCAGATTCGTATCCGTGAGCAAGATATTCCCAAGACGGCTTTCAGGACAAGCTATGGTTCATATGAATACACTGTCATGTCTTTTGGCCTCGTCAACGCTCCTCCGACGTTCTCTCGCATGATGAACTTCATCTTCAACGCCTACACCAATGACTTCGTTTTGGTCTATCTCGACGACATTCTGGTTTTCTCGAAGAACAAGGAAGATCATGCCAAGCACTTGCGTTTGGTACTCGATAAGCTCAGGGAACATCAGTTCTACGCCAAGTTCTCCAAGTGTGAATTTTGGCTCGATGAGGTTCTTTATCTTGGTCATATCATCTCTGCCAAGGGCATTGTCATGAATCCTGAGAAGGTGTCTGCAATTGTGAATTGGGAACCTCCTCAGAACGTGAAGCAACTCCGTAGCTTCCTCGGTCTCGCAAGCTATTGCCGAAGATTCGTTGAAAACTTTTCTAAGATCGCGAAGCCTCTCTCAAATCTTCTCCAGAAGCACGTCAAGTACGTTTGGTCTCCGGAGTGTGACATTGCTTTCAACACTTTGAAAGAGAAATTGATCACTGCTCCAGTTCTGACTCCGCCTGATGAATCCAAGCCGTACGAGGTCTTTTGTGATGCCTCTCTCCAAGGTCTTGGCGCAGTATTGATGCAAGAGAAGAAAGTTGTTGCTTATACCTCTCGCCAGTTGAAGCCTAATGAGAAGAACTACCCCACTCATGATCTCGAGTTGGCGGCAGTTGTGCATGCTCTTTTGACTTGGAGACATCTTCTATTGGGAAGAAAAGTGGACATTTTCACTGATCACAAGAGTCTCAAGTACATCTTCACTCAGCCTAATCTCAACCTCAGGCAAACTCGATGGGTCGAAATGATTCAAGAGTATAATCCGAGTATCGAGTATACTCCAGGCAAGGCCAATGTGATTGCTGACGTATTGAGCAGAAAGGCTTATTGTAACAGTCTGATTCTCAAGCCTTATCAACCCAAGCTTTGTGCAGCTTTTTGCAAACTTAATCTGCAAGTTGTTCCTCAAGGTTTCCTCGCCAAACTTCAAGTCTCTCCTACCTTGGAAGACCAGATTCGCCAAGCCCAGCTTCTTGATGCTATGGTGAAAAAGGTGAAGATTGGGATTGCCAAGAGTCAACCCAAGTACAAGTGCTACCGCCTTGATGACAAGGACACTCTCTTCTTCGAGGATCGTATTGTTGTGCCCAAAGGTGAACTTCGTAAAGTGATCATGAACAAGGCTCACAATTCTCTCCTCTCCATTCACCCTAGGAGCACGAAGATGTATCAGGACCTTAAGCAGGCTTATTGGTGGACTCGAATGAAGCGCGAGATTGCTCAATTCGTGAATGAATGTGATGTCTGCAGAAGAGTGAAGGCAGAACACCAAAGGCCAGCTGGTCTCCTCCAACCTCTTGCCATTCCAGAATGGAAGTTTGACCACATTGAAATGGACTTCGTGACTGGGTTTCCAAAGTCCAAGCGTGGCAATGATGCTATATTCGTTGTCATCGACAAACTCACCAAAGTGGCTCACTTTCTGCCTATCAAAGAGTCAATCACTGCAGCTCAATTGGCGGAACTCTATACCTCTCGAATTGTCTCTCTGCACGGTATTCCTCAGGTGATCTCTTCAGACCGTGGCAGCATCTTTACCTCCAAGTTTTGGGATTCTTTTCAGAAGGCCATGGGCACCAACATCCGCTTCAGCACAGCTTTCCATCCTCAAACTAGCGGTCAAGTCGAGCGTGTCAACCAGATTCTTGAAGATATGCTCAGGGCTTGTGTGATCTCCTTCGGCATGAAGTGGGAGGATTGTCTTCCTTATGCTGAATTCTCCTACAACAACAGTTTTCAAGCAAGTTCGGGCAAGGCCCCATTTGAAATTCTGTATGGCAGGAAGTGCCGTACCCCTCTCAACTGGTCTGAAACCGGTGAACGTCAGCTTTTGGGTAATGACTTAATCACAGAGGCAGAGGAAATGTGCAAAGTCATTCGAGATAACCTCAAAGCAGCCCAATCCCGCCAGAAGAGCTACTATGATAGTAAGCACCGTGATTTGGCTTTCGAGATCGGAGATCATGTTTACCTCCGTGTCTCTCCTATGAAAGGTACTCGTCGCTTCGGTATCAAAGGGAAGCTTGCCCCTAGATACGTGGGACCTTTCAAGATTGTCAGCAAGAGAGGCGATCTCGCCTATCAACTCGAGCTTCCTTCAAACTTTGCAAATGTTCATGATGTGTTCCATGTCTCTCAGCTCCGAAAGTGCTTCAAGACTCCTGACCGTACCGTCAACTTCGAGGACATTGAGCTCCAAGAAGATCTCTCTTATCGTGAGCACCCAGTTGCTATTCTTGAAGAGACTGAACGCAAGACTCGCAACAAGTCAATCAAATTTCTCAAAGTCAAGTGGTCACACCATTCCGACCGTGAAGCTACCTGGGAACGCGAGGATCACCTCCGTTCTGAATACCCGGCGTTCTTTCAGTCCTAGATCTCGGGACGAGATCCTTTCGTAGTGGTGGAGTGTTGTAACGCCCCGGATGTAACTTTCCCAATTTGTACTCCAACTCTTGCCGTTTCCGGCGTTAAGTTATTTTATTTTCTCGGGTTCGGGTTTTCGTCTCCGTGTGTTGTTGTCGTTGTCATGCATCTCATATCATGTCATCTTGTGCATTGCATTTGCATACGTGTTTGTCTCATGCATTCGAGCATTTTCCCCGTTGTCCGTTTTGCATTCTGGCGCTTCGTTCTCCTCCCGTGGTCATTTCTAGCTTTCTTTCGTGTGTGGGGATTAAACATTTCCGGATTGGACCGAGACTTGCCAAGCGGCCTTGGTTTACTACCGGTAGACCGCCTGTCAAGTTTCGTGCCATTTGGACTTCGTTTGATACTCCAACGGTTAACCGAGGGACCGAAAAGGCCTCGTGTGTGCTGCAGCCCAACATCCCTCCATTTTGACCCAAAACCCACCTAACTCTGCTCCATCATCTAGATCGTTCGATCACGATCGCGTGGCCGAAAACCACACCTCATTTGGAGTCTCCTAGCTCCCTCTATGCCTATTTGAAGAACCCCTCCGAATCCGGATCTCCCTCTTCCCTGAAACCCTAATTTTTCCTCTCCGCGCCGGCCGGACACGTCCATCCGGGCCGGACACGTCCGACCGCTGCCGCCGACCAATCGCCGAGCGCCACCTGTCCCGCGCCCACATCGCCGTCCCGCGCGCCGCTAGGCCCGCCGGGGCCCGAGGCCGGCCCCCGCGGCCCAGCGCGCCGCCGCCCGCACCGCTCCCCGCCGCCCGAGCGCGCCGCCTCCTCCTCCGAGCCGCCGCCGCCGAAGCAAGCCGTCCCGAGCCGCCGTGCGCCGCCTCCACCGCCCGCCGCCTTCGCGCCTCGCCGCGCGCGAGCTCGCCGCCGCCATCCGACATTGCGAGGCCGGCCCGAGCACCTCTCCTCGCCGGCGTGCCCCGCTCCTCTCGCCGGAGCCCATCGTCGCCGGAGCCGCCGCCTCGCCGGAGTTCTCCTCCCTCGCCGGCAGGATCTGGTGGTTGGACCAGATCCACCGGTCCCCGATCCAAACGCCCGCGCCGTTCCCCGGATCTCCTCGTCCCGGGTCCTCCTCGTCCCGTTTTTCGCGAGGTCTAATTTCTTCTAAGTCCCGAATTCCCAGATCCATGTGCCCTTCTTCATGGCCTTATAACTTTGCATCCGTAGCTCCGATTCATGCATATAGCATATCAAAATGTTCATCTCAGAGAGTACATAATTTCATTCCATTGCATCATTTTCATTTGAGTTCATCTTGATGCCAGAAATGCTGTTAGAAGAGCGCTACTTGAGATATTTGTCAGATCTGCTACTCCATTTAGAGTTTTGTCTTTTTTGCATGATTATTGTGTGCATGATATGCCCCGATGCTCTACATATGTTTTGTTAAGGGTTTTGCCATCTCTCCAGAGGTGCAACCCATGTATTTTTGTGATGTGTGTGGTGCCTAGTGCAAGCTTGCCAAGTGAGGCACTTGGTATTTCTGATTTCAGGGACTTAGCATTTCCACCAAGTCCTTGAGCTGTTTATCTCATGTTGTCATATATTCATGTTGTTTCCGAGCGATCCGTGCCTCTTTTGAGGATGATCAGTAAGGATGTTTTGTTAATATTGTAGTGCTCTATCCATCCATGTCTTTGTTTGCAATTATGGAGCACCCTAGCTTGAGTCAATCGAGCTCTACTTTTGCTACTTTGTGAATCTGGGCAGATTGTCAACTTGTTCGCAATTTTGCTGATGATGTTGTAGTTGATCCGTGCATGCTATGCTATTGTTCTTGCCATGTCTAGTTTGCATTTTGTGTGTTCTTGATAGATGTGTGCTTAGCTTATCATGACTTGCACCGTAGTGAATGCATCGAGCTCGTAAACATGCCTACTTGATATCTGTTTTCAGCATGCTCCAGTTTTCACTAATTCTGAAAACTGATTATGCTTTTGCTATGTTCACATGCTTGTTAGTATATTTTCTGATCCCTTTTGGCTCAAGGTTAGTAAGGGACTTTTGTTAAGCTCTTTGAGTAGCTCCATGCCATGCTTTACTTTGCCATGTTCAGGTCCTGTAGCATGTAGTTTTTTTGCTCCGAAGAGTGCTACTTGGTCTGAAATTCCAGACAAGTCTTAATTTCACTAAGTCTGAGATCTGTTTGTCATATGCATTTTTGCCATGCTTGTTTGAACCTGTTAGTGGATGAATTGGCCGTAGCTTAGTGCTAGACTTTTGTTAAGCATCTTGAATGCATCCCTGCCATGTATTCTGATGCCATATTTGAGTGCTGTAGCATGTTCATTTCGTTGCATTTAGATGGCTACTTGCTGTAAATCGCAGACCGGTGTCATATTTGAATCGCTTGCCATTTCCAAACCGTAACTCCGATTCCGGCGTTCTTTATATCGTTTTCAAGCGATTTCATCTCATCTTTCCAGTGGCACACTTGGATTCCCAAGTTGAGGCCAGGTTCGTTGCATCCCTTGTCAATTCTTGCATATGCATCCCGCATCCCATCCCGCATAGCATACCATCCTTGCATCATATTGGTTGATCCTTGCACGTGGTTGATTGTGTTCCGTTTGCTTGTTTGTCTCGTTTGGGTAGAGCCGGGAGACGAGTTCGCTAACGAGGAGCCCGTTGAGTTTGCTTTCGAGGATCTAGTCAACTCTGACAACTTTGCAGGCAAGATGATCATACCGTCGAAATCACTACTATCTTTGCTATGCTAGATTGCTCGCTCTTTTGCTATGCCAATGCTACGATGCCTACCACTTTCTTTCAAGCCACCCAAATTGCCATGTCAAACCTCTAACCCACCTTGTCCTAGCAAACCGTTGATTGGCTATGTTACCGCTTTGCTCAGCCCCTCTTATAGCGTTGCTAGTTGCAGGTGAAGATTGGAGGCCGTTCCTTGTTGGAACATTTATTTACTTGTTGGGATATCATTATATTGCTATGTTATCTTAATTCATCTATATAATTGGTAAAGGGTGGAAGGCTCGGCCTCTCGCCTAGTGTTTTGTTCCACTCTTGCCGCCCTAGTTTCCGTCATATCGGTGTTATGTTCCCGAATTTTGCGTTCCTTACGCGGTTGGGTTATAATGGGAACCCCTTGATAGTTCGCCTTGATTAAAGCTTTTCCAGCAATGCCCAACCTTGGTTTTACCATTTGCCACCTAGCCTCTTTTCCCATGGGTTTCCAGAGCCCGAGGGTCATCTTATTTTAACCCCCCCGGGCCAGTGCTCCTCTGAGTGTTGGTCCCATCGAGCGATGTCCGGGGCTACCAGGGGCAACTCTGGGCTGGCCTACCCGATGTCTGGCTCATCTGAGTGTGCCCTGAGAAAGAGATATGTGCATCTCCTATCGGGATTTGTCGGCACATTCGGGCGGTGTTGCTGGTCTTGTTTTAACCTGTCGAAGTGTCTTGAAGAACCGAGATACCGAGTCTGATCGGAACGTCTTGGGAGGAGGTCTATTCCTTCGTTGACCGTGAGAGCTTGTCATTGGCTAAGTTGGGACTCCCTGCAGGGATTTAAACTTTCGAAAGTAGTGCCCGCGGTTATGGGCAGATGGGAATTTGTTAATGTCCGGTTGTAGATAACTTGAACCTTAACTTAAATTAAAATGAATCAACCGTGTGAGTTACCGTGATGGCCTCTTCTCGGCGGAGTCCGGGAAGTGGACACGGTGTTGGAGTAATGCTTGCGCAGGTTGTCCTCTAGATTCTCGCCCGCGCTTTGTCTCCTCTTCTCGCTCTCTTTTGCGAATAAGTTAGCCACCATATATGCTAGTCGCCTGCTGCAGCTCCACTTATATTTACCTTGCCTAACCTATAAGCTTAAATAGTCTTGATCGCGAGGGTATGAGATTGCTGAGTCCCTGTGGCTCACAGATTACTATTACACCAGATGCAGGGCCTGATGATTCCGCTCCAGGAGACGCGCTTGAGCTCAAGTGGGAGTTCGACGAAGACTCTCAACGTTACTATGTTTCCTTTCCTAATGATCAGTAGTGGTGCCCAGTTGGGGGAGATTGGGACCGTGTTTCATGTTGGGTTCTCTTTTATTTTGGCGCCGTAGTCGGGCCATGAGTGTTTGGATGATGTAATGTTATTAATGTACTTGATTGACGTGGCGAGTGTAAGCCAACTATGTTATCCCTTTTTATTATCTATATTACATGTGATGTTTGTGATGATTGCCTGACTTGCGACATATGCCTTCAATGCGATTATGCCTCTAAGCCGTGCCTCGACACGTGGGAGATATAGTCGCATCGAGGGTGTTACACCCGTGGTGTTGCCTCTGGATGAACAGGACCCCGATCGATCGAGCCGTTGGGTGCTGGATGAACAGGAACCCGTGGAGGGCTGGAATGAACAGGACCACCCCATGGAGGGCTGGATGAACATTATACGGTGAGGGCTGGAATGAACAGATAGCCCGTGGAGGTGGCTTGAACAGGAGCCCGTGCGAGAGGGATGGTTGAACAGTAGCCGGGGTAGTGCGCGGGTGGAGGCAAGATGAACAGGAGCCCGTGGAATGAACATCGCAGGTGGAGGCTGGAGGAGGTCGACGGTGGATGAACAGTAGCCCGTGGAGGCTGGAGGGGTCGATGGTGGAGATGAACAGTATCTTGTTGAGTCCCGTTTTGGTACGCGCACACCCCCTCTGATGAACAGGACCACCGTTTCGGACCGTAGCGCTCCAACACAAGTCTGTTTCTCTCGTTTGTGGTACGCCACACCCCTCCTCATCAAACCCCATTTCACCTGCAGGAGGTCCGTTCATCTGTTTTTTTGCGGTATCCAGACCCCCCGGATGAACAAGATCCCGTTTCGAATGTGGCCGGTCGAACACAGGCCGTTTCCTCCGTTCCTGCGGTAGCCAGGCCTCGTTTTCCATCGGCTGTTCCGTCCAAGCCCTCCCGATGAAACACAACGACGCATTCCGTTTCGACCCAGCCGGTTGGCTTTCCCATGAACAGACGATGACGCAGTTCTCCGTTCCGACCCAGCCCATGTACACGAGGCCCTGGCCATACGTATGCGCAAGTAGGCGTTCGAGACCTGCCTATATGTATGGTACGGGCCATATTTTTTTCTTGCACACTGGCTGCCGTACGTTACGTGTACATGCTCGTGCGCGCCTCTACTACGACACGTGCGCGCCTCTACATCGACGCAGTATGTACGTACACATTCGTGACGAGAATGAACAGCTACGTACGCTTCGACCAGGTGGGTCCCGACTCTCAGGCACTTCCTTGCGTGCGAAGATGTAGCTGGTGGTCCCAACAGTTAGGGGGCAAATCGTTTATTTTTTGAACGCACTTCCTTGCGTGCGAAGATGTTAAGCTGGTGGGTCCCAGTAGTCAGAGGGGAAATAGTTTTTTCATGATAATACGGTGGGGCCGTTAGTCCGTGGTCCCCGCTGTTCAGGTGGCAGGAATAATTATTTTGCGCGTAATAAGGAGGCACTTCCTTGCTACTGGTCGTGGGACCCAGCTGTCAGCCTTCTCCACGTTACAGTCCATGTCCGATGGAAGCCGTTTCCTTGACCACGTGACCACGCCGCGCTACGAGCAGCACCAGGGCGGTGGACGACGGCGAGCCTTAGGTAAGGGACGACGGTGGAGCGGGGAAGATCACGAATGTGGAAGGCCCACGCGGAGAGGAGTACGAGGGTTTACTGGTTCGGCTGCCGTCGCCGTAGAATAACAGGGGGTGTGGGTGAGTAGAGGGATGGCCTGGCCAGCGGTGGGAGTAGTAGGGGGCGGTGAGGCTTCCGCGGCATCATAGCCGGCCATGGGAGGCAGGAGCACGCGACTCGACTGGTGCTAGTTTGGGCGGCTGGAGCAAGAAGACTAGAGGTTGAAGAAGCACTACAGCCGTTGGATGGACATCGTACGGCCACAGGAGCTAGAATCATTCATATTGACTAAGTTGACAAAGCCCTCCGTCCCCGTCAACTTAGTAGGCCCACAAGTCAGCCTCCCACCAAGGTGGGTCCCAGCTAGCAGGGGGAGTATTCATTTTTTTTCTGCATAATAAGGAGGCACTTCCGGTGGGTCCAACATGACAACGGGGGGAACGTTTTTTTCACAAAATACGGTGACCCGTCCGCTGGGTCCCAGCGTTCAGGGGGGAAACATTTTCTTTTGCAAAATACGGTGGCCCGTCTGGTGGGTCCCTGCTGTTAGATGGAGGAATCATTATTTTCCACATAATAAGGAGGGACTTCCTTGCTGCGGCTGTGGACCCAACTGTCAGCCTCTCCATGTACAGTACACTTCCGATGGAAGTCGTTCCTTGACCACGTTGACCACGCCGCATTCCGTTGCATGCACGCGTCCATGGTCGTGTTGCATCCCCACTGTGAGCCTCTCACGTACAGTCAATTCCGACGACTCTCGGTTGTTGACCACGTTGACCACACCGTGCCGAGCGCACCAAAGGCCGATGGACGACCGCGAGACCCCAGACTGGAACGACCCGGAGATGGGGAAGACGGGGAAGTAGAGTCGCAGATGGAGAGCAGTGGGAAACTTGACTAGTTCGGGTGCGTGGCAGCACAGCCGCCGTGCCGCCCATGGGAGACAGGAGCAAGAATAGAGGTTGAATAAGGAGCACGGCTGTTGGATTAACATCTAATTGTTCAGCTGCTAGAATCATTTGTTGGTTAAGTTGACAAAGCCCTGCGTACACCTCCGCTTAGCAGGCCCACAAGTCAGACACCAAATCTGACGGGTCCCAGCTGTCAACGGGAGGAATAAATTTTTTCGCATAACAAGGAGGCACTTCCTTCCGTGCGATGATACAGCCGGTGGGTCCCAGCTGTCAGGTGGAGGAAACATTTTTTCAACTTAATAAGGAGGAACTTTCCTTGAGTGCGACCATGGAGCTCGTGGGTCCCAGCCGTTAGGCTCTCCATGTATAGTCCTCTTTCGATGACTCTCGTTCGTTGACCACGCCGCACCGAGCTCAGCGAGGCGGTGGACGATGGCGAGGCCCCGGACAGGAACGACTCGTTGATGGGAAGACATGACAGTGGAGTCGCAGATTGAGTGGAGGAGAAGGGTTATAACTAGTTCTGGTGCGGCGTGGGGCTGCAGCCGGTGGAGAATAATAGGAGGTGTGGAGGGGTGGAGGGATAGCTGATGACCCACAAGTATAGGGGATCTATCATAGTCCTTTCGATAAGTAAGAGTGTCGAACCCAACGAGGAGCAGAAGGAAATGATAAGCGGTTTCCAGCAAGGTATTCTCTGCAAGTACTAAAATAAGTGGTAACAAATAGTTTTGTGATAGGATAATTTGTAACGAGCAACAAGTAATAAAAGTAAATAAAGTGCAGCAAGGTGTCCCAATCCTTTTTGTAGCAAAGGACAAGCCTAGACAAACTCTTATATAGAGAAAAGCGCTACCGAGGACACATGGGAATATCGTCAAGCTAGTTTTCATCACGTTCATATGATTCGCGTTTGGTACTTTGATAATTTGGTATGTGGGTGGACCAGTGCTTGGGTACTGTCCTTACTTGGACAAGCATCCCACTTATGATTAACCTCTGTTGCAAGCATCCGCAACTACAACAAAAGTATTAAGGTAAACCTAACCATAGCATAAAACATATGGATCCAAATCAGCCCCTTACGAAGCAACGCATAAACTAGGGTTTAAGCTTCTGTCACTCTAGCAACCCATCATCTATTTATTACTTCCCAATGCCTTCCTCCAGGCCCAAATAATGGTGAAGTGTTATGTAGTCGACGTTCACATAACACCACCAGAGGAGAGACAACATACATCTCATGAAAATATCGAATGAATACCAAATTCACATGACTACTAATAGCAAGACTTCTCCCATGTCCTCAGGAACAAACGTAACTACTCACAAAGCATAATCATGTTCATAATCAGAGGGGTATTAATATGCATATAGGATATGAACATATGATCTTCCACCAAATAAACCAACTAGCATCAACTACAAGGAGTAATTAACACTACTAGAAACCTACTAGTACCAATCCCGGACTTGGAGACAAGAATTGGATACAAGAGATGAACTGGGGTTTTGAGAGGAGATGGTGCTGGTGAAGATGTTGATGGAGATTGCCCTCTCCTAATGAGAGGAGCGTTGGTGATGACGATGGCGATGATTTCCCCCTCCCGGAGGGAAGTTTCCCCGGCAGAACAGCTCTGCCGGAGCCCTAGATTGGATCCGCCAAGGTTCCGCCTCGCGGCGGCGGAGTTTCGTCCGAGGAGATGGCTTATGATTTTTTTCTCATCGAAAGACTCCATATAGCAGAAGATGGCCGTCGGAGGGCCACCAGGGGGCCCACGAGGTAGGGGGGCACACCTAGGGGGGTAGGGCGCGCCCCTCACCCTCATGGGCAGGGTGTGGCCCCCTGGTGAACTTCTTGTGCTCAATATTTTTTATATATTCTAAAAACGTCTTCCGTGAAGTTTCAGTACTTTGGGAGCTGTGCAGAATAGGTCTCTAATATTTGCTCCTTTTCCAGCCCAGAATCCCAGCTGCCGGCATTCTCCCTCTTTATGTAAACCTTGTAAAATAAGAGAGAATAGGCATAAGTATTGTGACATAATGTGTAATAACAGCCCCTAATGCAATAAATATCGATATAAAAGCATAATGCAAAATGGACGTATCAACTCCCCCAAGCTTAGACCTCACTTGTCCTCAAGCGAAAGCCGAAATCGAAAAATATGTCCACATGTTTAGAGATAGAGGTGTCGATAAAAATAAAAATACGGACATGAGGGCATCATGATCATTCTTAGAACAACAACTTACATAATTCTTGTCATATGATTTCTTATGCTAGAGCAATAATTCAATCACAATTTCAAGTATGAATTGTAAACTTCATTGAAAACTAACAAACTATAATATCAGTCATTGGAGCAATTGCAATTTATCATAACATAGGAAATAGTCAATATATAAGAGCTTTTCAGCAAGTCCACATACTCAACTATCATATAGTCTTTCACAATTGCTGACACTCACGCAATACTTATGGGTATGGAGTTTTAATCGGACACAGAGAAAGATAGGGGCTTGTAGTTTTGCCTCCCAATGTTTTACCTCAAGGGTAATGTCAACGATAATAGTTCATGAAAACTCACATCCAATTAGCCATATATACCAGGATCTTTCCAACATACTGTGCTTGCCAAAGGATAAAATGTAAAAAGGAAGGGTGAAGATCACCATGACTCTTATGCAAGGTAGGGGATAAAAGTAAAAGATAGACCCTTCGCAGAGGTAAGCAGAGGTGGTCATGCGCTTTTATGGTTGGATGCACAAAATCTTAATGCGAAAGAACGTCACTTTATATTGCCACTTGTGATATTGGCCTTTATTATGCAGTCTGTCGCTTTTATTTCTTCCATATCACACGATCATATAAAGCTTATTTTCTCCCACACTAATAAGTCATACATATTTAGAGAGCAATTTTTATTGCTTGCACCGATGAAAACTTACTTGGAGGATCTTACTCAATCCATAGGTAGGTATGGTGGACTCTCATGGCAAAACTGGTTTAAGGGTATTTGGAAGCACAAGTAGTATCTCTACTTCGTGCGATGAATTTGGCTAGCATGAGGGGGAAAGGCAAGCTCAACCATGTTGGATGATCCATGACAATATAATTTATCTCAGATGTAAGAAAACATAACCCATTACGTTGTATTCCTTGTCCAACGTCTTGTATTCCTTGTCCAACGTCAACTCTTTAGCATGTCATATTTTAATGAGTGCTCACAATCATAAAAGATGTCCAAGATAGTATATTTATATGTGAAGACCACTCTTTCTTAATTACTTCCTATTAATTGAAACGATGACCAAAACTATGTTTGTCAACTCTCAACAACTTTTATTCATCATACTTTTTCTATGTGAGCTCATTACTATCCATAAGATCCATATGATCTCTTTGTTTATTTTTACTTCTTTCCCTTTTATTTTATTCCCTCAAGATCATGGCGAAATAATCAAGCCCTTGACTCAACACTAATCTTTATTATATATAGCTCACGGACTCGATTACATAGAGGGATCATAAAGCAAAACTCACAACTAGATCATACTAAGAACTTTTATTCTACTAGATCAAAATATTAACAAAAGGATCAAACTAGGAAAAACGGTAAAGATAAAAGTGATGGTGATACGATATCGGGGCACTCCCCCAAGCTTGGCAATTGCCAAGGGGAGTGCCCATACCCATGTGATTATGTCTCCTCTGTTGGTGGAGAAGAAGGCGGGGATGATGGGTAGTCGCACATTGAGCGTAGGAGGTCTTCCAACTTGCGGATAATGCCCTTGAGTGCGATGATATGCTCCTTCAACAAAATATTTTCATGTGTGAGAAACTTGTTTTGTATACGAGCTAGCTCAATCATCTTGAAAGCTTCGATTTCAGTTGGGGTAAGAAGATTGTGATCAAGTTGAAGGATGTCTTCTGTTGCCGGAACTTGGTCCTCCGTGGCCTTCTTGATCCTTTCATCTTTGTTGATCTCCATGGGTTCTTCTCTCTTCAGCTCTATCTTCATTAGCCAAGCGTCGTTGCCCTCATTGTTGGAGGAGGACAGAGACGACATGATGCTTAGCTTTGACAACCCTGGCAGAAAACAGCTCGAAACAAGAACAAGAGATTTTTGCGTGATACGAGAGTCAAAACCCCCGGGAGATTATATAATGAATTTTTACCGACCAAAATACGTGTCGTGTAAGAAAACGGAGTTTGGAGTGCACGAGGTGCCCACGAGGTAGGGGAGCGCGCCCAGTAGGGTAGGGAGCGCCCTCCACCCTCGTGGAGGCCTCGTGTCCTTCCCGGACTGCTTCTTATTTTTTTATTTTTCTAAATATTCCAAAACGGAGAAATATTGCCTTAAAATCTGTTTTGGAGTCGGTTTACTTACCGTACCACATACCTATTCCTTTTCGGAGCCTGAAACGTTCCGGAAAGTGACCCTTATGTATTCCTCCAGGGTTACAGTTTCAATAACATTGGTTTCAACATTTATGGGATTACCTGAGATATAATGTTTGATTCTTTGACCGTTCACCACCTTCGGATTTATGCCTTCGAAGTTGTTGATTTTTATGGCACCGGAACGATAGACCTCCTCGATAACGTAAGGACCTTCCCATTTAGAGAGAAGTTTTCCTACAAAAAACCTTAAACGAGAGTTGTATAGTAATACATAATCACCTACATTAAACTCACGCTTTTGTATCCTTTTATCATGCCATTTTTAACTTCTTCTTTAAACAACTTGGCATTTTCGTAGGCTTGGGTTCTCCATTCATCGAGTGAGCTAACATCAAATAACCTCTTCTCACTGGCAAGTTTAAAATCATAATTGATCTCTTTAATAGCCCAATATGCCTTGTGTTCTAGTTTGAGAGGTAAGTGACATGCTTTTCCATAAACCATTTTATACGGAGACATACCCATAGGATTTTTATATGCAGTTCTATAGGCCCATAATGCATCATCAAGTTTCTTGGACCAATTCTTTCTAGATCTATTAACAGTCTTTTGCAAAATTAATTTGAGTTCTCTATTACTCAATTCTACTTGACCACTAGACTGAGGGTGATAAGAGATGCAATTCTATGATTAACATCATACTTAGCAAGCATTTTACGGAAAGCACCATGAATAAAATGTGAATCACCATCAGTCATTCAATATCTAGGGACTCCAAATCTTGGAAAAAAACTTCTTTAAGCATTTTAATAGAAGTGTTATGATCATCACTACTAGTTGGAATAGCTTCTACCCACTTAGTAACGTAATCAACAGCAACTAAAATATGTGTATATTCATTAGAGGTAGGAAAAGGTCCCATATAGTCAAAGCCCCAAACATCAAATGGTTCAATAACAAGTGAATAGTTCATAGGCATTTCTTGACGTCTACTAATATTACCAATTCTTTGACATTCATCACAAGATAAGACAAACTTACGGGCATCCTTGAAGAAAGTAGGCCAATAAAAACCAGATTGCAATACATTATGTGCATTTCTATCTCCAGCATGGTGTCCTCCATAAGCTTCGGAGTGACACTTGTGTAGGATCTGTTCCTGTTCATGCTCAGGTACACAGCGTCTAATAACACCATCTACTCCTTATTTATAGAGATGTGGGTCATCCCAAAAGTAATGCCTCAAATCATAGAATAACCTTTTCTTTTGCTGGTATGTGAAACTAGGTGGTATGAACTTAGAAACAATGTAATTAGCATAATCAGCATACCATGGAGCAGTATGAGAAGCATTTATGACATTTAATTACTCATTAGGAAAGCTATCATCAATAGGTAGTGGGTCATCAAGCACATTTTCTAACCTAGACAAGTTGTCTGCAACGGGGTTCTCAGCTCCCTTTCTATCAACAATATGTAAGTCAAATTCTTGTAGCAAGAGAACCCATCTAATAAGTCTAGGTTTAGCATCTTTCTTTTCCATAAGATATTTAATAGCAGCATGATCAATGTGAATAGTTACTTTAGAATCAACAATATAATGTCCTAACTTATCACAAGCAAATACAACTGCTAAGAATTCTTTTTCAGTAGTAGCATAATTTCTTTGAGCATTGTCTAGAGTTTTACTAGCATATTGAATAACATTTAGTTTCTTATCAACTCTTTGTCCTAGAACAGCACCTACAACATAATCACTAGCATCACACATAATTTAAAAGGGTAAATTCCAATCAGGTGGCTGAGCAATAGGTGCAGAGATCAATGCTTTCTTAAGTATTTCAAATGCTTCTACACAATCTTCATCAAAGACAAATGGTATATCTTTTTGTAATAAATTAGTCAGAGGCCGAGAAATTTTTGAGAAGTCCTTAATGAACCCCCTATAAAACCTGGCGTGACCAAGGAAACTTCTTATACCTTTGATGTCCTTGGGGCATGGCATCTTTTCAATAGCATCAACCTTGGCTTTATTAACTTCAATACCTCTTTCAGAAACTTTATGCCCCAAGACAATACCTTCATTAACCATAAAGTGGCACTTTTCCCAATTCATGACAAGATTAGTTTCTTCACATCTCTGCAAAACTTGATCAAGGTTGCTCAAGCAATCATCAAAAGAAGATCCATAGACGAAGAAATCGTCCATGAAAACCTCACAAATCTTTTCACAAAAGTCAGATAATATAGCCATCATGCATCTTTGAGAGGTAGCAGGTGCATTACATAAACCAAAAGGCATATGTCTATAAGCAAAAGTACCAAAACGGCAAGTAAAAGCAGTCTTTGATTGATCCTTGGCTGACACAGGTATTTGAGAGAAACCATAATAACCATCTAGAAAGCAAAAATGTGTATGTTTGGATAATCTTTCTAGCATTTGATCGATAAAAAGGTAAGGTGTAACACCCACGATGCGGCTTTATCTCCCACGTGTCGAAGCACGACTTAGAGGCATAACCGCATTGTAAGCAATGTCGCAAGTGGGGTAATCTTCACACAACCCATGTACTGAATAAGGAAAGACATACATAGTTGGCTTACACTCGCCACGTCACACAATAACATAAATATCATTACATTCATCCAATTACAATCAAGGTCCAACTACGGAACCAAAATAAAGAACAATCCAAAATGCAACAAAGTCCTCGATCGCCCCGACTGGGCTCCACTACTGACCAACTGGAAAGGAAACATCAGAACGAACAAGGTCTTCATCGAGCTCCTCCTTGAGATCGGTTGCGTCACCTGCACGATATCATCGGCACCCGCAAGCTGGTTTTGGAAGTATCTGTGAGTCACAGGGACTCATCAATCTCACACCCTCGCGATCAAGACTATTTAAGCTTATGGGTAGGTAAAAGGTATGTCAGGTGGAGCTGTAGCAAGCACTAGCATATATGGTGGCTAACATACGCAAAAGAGAGCGAGAAGAGAAGGCAAAGCACGTTCGAGAATCTATGATCAAGAAGTGATCCAAGACTACTTACGTTCAAGCATAACTCCAACACCGTGTTCACTTCCCAGACTCTGCCGAGAAGAGACCATCACGGCTACACACGCGGTTGATGCATTTTAATTAAATTAAGTGTTGAGTTTTCTACAACCGGACATTAACAAATTCCCATCTGCCCATAACCGCGGTCACGACTTTCGAAAGTTCAAACCCTGCAGGGGTGTCCCAACTTAGCCCATCACAAGCTCTCACGGTCAACGAAGGATATTCCTTCTCCCAGGAAGACCCGATCAGGCTCGGAATCCCGGTTACAAGACATCTCGACAATGGTAAAATTAACCAGCAAAGCCACCCGAATGTGCCGACAAATCCCGATAGGAGCTGCACATATCTCGTTCTCAGGGCACACCGGATGACCTCTACGTATAGCTAAAACTAGCCCTCAAGTTTCCCCGAGGTGGCGCTGCAAGTGACTCTGTTTCGTACCAACACTTAGAGAAGCACTGTCCCCGGGGGGGGGGGGGCTAAGTAAAGATGACCCTTGAGTCTGCAGAACCCAAGGGAAGGTGGTAGGTTGTTAGTGAAAATGGTAAGACCAAGGTTGGGCCTTGCTGGAGGAGTTTTATTCAAGGCGAACTGTCAAGGCGTTCCCATTATAACGCGACCGTGTAAGGAACGCAAAATCAAGGAACATAACACCGGTATGACGGAAACTAGGGTGAAAAGAGTGGAACAAAACACCAGGCATAAGGCCGAGCCTTCCACCCTTTTCCAAGTATATAGATGCATTAATTAAATAAGAGATATTGGGATATCCCAACAAAATATCCATGTTCCAACAAGGAACAAACTCCAATCTTCACCTGCAACTAGCAACGCTATAAGAGGGGCTGAGCAAAGCGGTAACATAGACAAACAACGGTTTGCTAGGAGAAGGTGGGTTAGAGGCTTGACATGGCAATATGGGAGGCATGATAAAGCATGTGGTAGGTATCGCGACATAGGCATAGCAAAAGAGCGAGCATCTAGCAAGCAAAGATAGAAGTGATTTCGAGGGTATGGTCATATTGCCTGCAAAGTTCTTCGAGAAGACGAAAGCTTGATCCTCGTAAATGTACTCAACGGGCACCTCGAACACGAACTCGCTCCCGGCTCTACCCAAAGCAAGAACACAAGCAAAGGGAGACACAATCAACCACGGGCAATGCACAAGCAACATGATGCAAAACATGACATGATATGCGGGATGTGATATGCAATGCATATGCATGCTTCGGATAGTAAATATTGAACCTGGCCTCAACTTGGAAATCCAAGAGTGCCACTGGAAAGAGGAGTTGATTTCGGTCGAAATCGATATAAAGATCAACGGAATCGGATGCACGATTTGCAAATGGCAAGCAAAACAAATATGGCACAAGCTGCGAATAACAGCACGAGGCCATCTAAATGCATCAAGAACAACAAGCTACTACACTCTAGCATAGCAACAAAATACATGGCAGGGATCCACTCAAGATGCTTGACAAAAGATGAACACTGAGCTACGGCTAATTCACTCAATAGCAGGTTCAAACAAGCATGGCAAAAGTGCAAAAGATAACAGGTTACAGACTTGGTGAAATAAACAACATGCCAGGAATTTAACATCAGGAAGCAATGTTTAGAGCAAGATACAACATACTATAGGAACATATCATGGCAAAGCAAGGCATGGAATGAAGCTATTCAAAGCATACAACAAAAGTCCCTTACTGACCATAAGCCAAAAGGGATCAGAAAATACAATGGCAACCATGTGAACATAGCAACTTTCGTTAACAGATTCAGACTTAGCAGAAAAACTGGAACATGGCAAAACAGATTCACGTAGGCATGTTTACGAGCTCGATGCACTCACCACAAGGCATTGCATGATAAACTAAGCATACACCCAGCAAGTAGACATGGCATAGAAGCTAAACATGGCAAGAACAACATCATAGCATGCATGGATCAACTATAACAACCTCGGCAAAATTGCTTAACATGTAAACAATCTGCGAGGAACATTTTATAGCAAAAGTAGAGCTCGATTGAGTCAAGCTAGGGTGCTCCATAATTGAAAACAAAGACATGGATGGATAGAGCACACCAATATCTACAAAACATCCTTACTAATCATGCTGAAAAGAGGCATAGATCACTCGGTAGCAACATGAACACATGGCATAAAAATGTTAACAGGGCAGAGACTTAGAATATTTCGAAGTCCCTGAAAACAATAACATTACGAGGGCTACTTTGCATGCTTGTGCTAGTCACCACAGAGATCATAAAAATACATGGCATACACCCCTGTAAGATGGCATGACATACTTCAAAACATATGTAGAGCTCAAGTTCATAGGAGGCACACATCAATCATGGCAAAAATGACAAATGTCCAATTACTGATATGAAACTGAAACTAGCACTCTTCCAACAGCATTTAGGGCATCAAGATGAGCTCAAATGAACATGATCAATGAGATGAAATGAAGTACTCGTCGAGACGAACATTTCGATATGCTACACGCCCAAAACAGAGCCACGGATGCAGAGATATGATGCGATGAAATATGCAAAAAAAACTTGGGTTAGGGCAAAATTAGGTCAACCCTCAAATCCAGATCCAGATCCAGCATGCGAACCGAGGAGATCACTGGAGTTCACTATTCGCCGGAGTTCGAGGTCGAGGCGGCCGGAGTTCACGCCGGAGCACTCTGGGGCGGCGAGGCGCGGGCCGGACGGCGAGGTGGGGCGGCGTGGCGCAGGCCGGTCGCGGCGGTTAAGGCGGAGGGCGATGCGGTCCGCGGAGCGGGGCGGTCGCCAGCGCGGGGCGGTCGCCGGGGATGGTGCGTGGCGGCGTCGGGCGGTGGCTCACCGGCGCGGCTCCCAGGCGGCGCGGGGCGCGCCGAACGGGCACGGGGGCCCGGTTCGGGCTTCGGCGGGCCGCGTGGTCGGCGGAGGCGGTGGAGACCGGTGGCGGATCCCGATTGGCGGCGGCGATGTGTCCGGCGGCGGTCGGACGTGTTCGGCCGCGTAGAGGGGAAGAGGACTAGGTCTAGGGTTGCAAATGACCCGAAATTTCGGGGGAGTGGCTATATTTATAGGTAGAGGGAGCTAGGAGGCTCCAAATTGAGCACGGTTTGCGGCCACGCGATCGTGATCGAACGGCCTAGATGATGAAGGAGGTTTAGGTGGGTTTTGGGCCACTTTGGAGAGGTGTTGGGCTGCAACACACACGAGGCCTTCTCGGTCCCTCGGTTAACCGTTGGAGTATCAAACGAAGTCCAAATGGTACGAAACTTGGCAGGCGGTCTACCGGTAGTAAACCAAGGCCGCTTGGCAAGTCTCGGTCCAATCTGAGAATGTTTAACACCCTCACACGAAAAGAGGTAGAAAGGGACACCGAGTGACATAGGAGCGCCGGATTGCAAAACGGACAACGGGGAAAATGCTCGGATGCATGAGACGAACATGTATGCAAATCCGATGCACATGATGACATGATATGAAATGCATGACACGCAAGCAAATGACAAGGCAACAACAACGAGTAACTGGAAGACACCTGGCACATCGTTCTCGGGGCGTCACATAAGGGTAATGATCCTTTTTAGTGGCCTTATTTAATTTGCGGAAATCAATTACCATCCTATAACCTGTAATAATTCTTTGAGGAATTAATTCATCTTTATCATTAGGAATGACATTAATACCTCCCTTTTTAGGGACACAATGGACAGGACTTACCCACTGACTATCAGCAACGGGATAGATTATACCTGCCTCAAGGAGCTTCAATATTTCCTTTCTTACCACTTCTTTCATTTTAGGATTCAGCCGTCGTTGGTGATCACGAACTGGTTTAGCATCTTCTTCCAAATTTATTTTATGTTGACATAGAGTGGGACTAATGCCCTTAAGATCATCAAGAGTATATCCAATAGTAGCACGGTGCTTCTTTAGAGTTTTCAATAATCTCTCTTCCTCATGCTCTGAAAGGTTAGCACTAATAATAACAGCACATATCTTTTTCTCATCAAGATAAGCATATTTAAGAGTATCAGGCAACGGTTTGAGCTCAAACACGGGATCACCCTTGGGTAGAGGGGGATCCCCTAGGATTTCAACAAGCAAATTGTGATTCAGAATAGGTTCCTGTTTAAAGAATACTTCATCTATTTCCCTTCTTTCATTCATAAACATGTCATTTTCATGGTCTAGCAAATATTGTTCTAAAGGATCACTAGGAGGTACGGCAATAGAAGCAAGACCAATAATTTCATCCTTACTAGGTAATTCTTCTTCACGGTGTTGTCTACTAAATTTAGAGAAATTAAATTTATGAGACATATCATCTAAACCGATAGTAACAACATCCTTTTTGCAATCTATCTTAGCATTAACAGTGTTTAAGAAGGGTCTTCCAAATATAATGGGACAAAAGCTATCTTGTGGGGAACTTAGAACAAGATAATCAGCAGGATATTTAGTTTTCCCACACAAGACTTCAACATCTCTAACAATTCCCATTGGTGAAATAGTATCTCTATTGGCAAGTTTAATTGTGACATCAATATCTTCTATCTCAGCAGGTGAAATATCATGCATAATTTCTTTGTATAAGTCGTAAGGTATTGCACTAGCACTAGCACCCATATCACATAATCTATGATAACAATGATCTCCTATTTTAATAGAAATAACAGGCATGCCTACCACAAGTCTGTTTTTATCTTTAGCACAAGGTTTAGCAATTCTAGCAGTCTCATCAAGGAAATGGATAACATGCCCATCAATATTATCAGACAAGAGATCTTTAACAATAGCAAAAGCAGGTTCAACTTTAATTTGCTCAGAAGGTGAAGAAGTTTTAATATTGGTTTTACGAACCACAGTTGAAGCTTTAGCATGATCCTTTATCCTAACAGGGAAAGGTGGTTTCTCAACATAAGAAGTAGGAACAATAGGATCATTATAAGTGATAGTCTTTTCTTCAACTTTAATAGGTGCTACTACTTTTACTTCTATGGGAGGATGATATTTAAACCACTTCTCCTTCCGGAGATCAACATAAGTAGCAAAAGATTCACAGAAAGAAGCTACTATCTCAGAGTCTAGTCAATATTTAGTGCTAAATTTACGAAAAAAACATCGGTATCCATAAAAGATTTAACACAATCAAACTTAGGTGTCATACCTGACTTCTTACCTTCGTCGAGGTCCCAATATTCAGAGTTGCGTTTAATTCTTTCCAATAAATCCCATTTGAATTCAATAGTCTTCATCATAAAAGAGCCAGCACAAGAAGTATCGAGCATGGTGAGATTGTTATCAGAAAGTCGAGCATATAAATTTTGAACAATTATTTCTCTTGAGAGCTCATGATTGGGGCATGAATATAACATTGATTTAAGCCTCCCCAAGCTTGAGCGATGCTTTCTCCTTCGCGAGGCCAAAAATTATATATATAATTGCGATCACGATGAACAAGATGCATAGGATAAAACTTCTGATGAAATTCCAATTTCAATCGTTTGTAGTTCCATGACCCCCTATCATCACATAGCCTATACCATGTCAATGCATCTTCCTTCAAAGATAAAGGGAAGACCTTCTTCTTAACAACATCTCCGGGTACACCTGCAAGCTTAAATAATCCACAAACATCATCCACATATATTAGGTGCTCATCAGGATGCATTGTTCCGTCTCCTGCAAAAGGATTAGCTAGCACTTTTTCTATCACATCCGAAGGAATTTCAAAGCAAACATTTTCATTTTCACTAGGTTCAATAGGTTGAGGAGAAACTCTTTGCTCTTGTGGTTGGGGTGAAGATACCCCGAACAAGCCCCTCAGAGGATTACTTTCCATAGTAACAAGTGACAGTAAATTTCAGCACACTATATAAATTTTCCTTAACAAATTCCACCTACCAAAGGCGCTTCACTCCTCGGCAACGGTGCCAGAAAAGAGTCTTGATGACCCACAAGTATAGGGGATCTAACGTAGTCCTTTCGATAAGTAAGAGTGTCGAACCCAACGAGGAGCAGAAGGAAATGATAAGCGGTTTCCAGCAAGGTATTCTCTGCAAGTACTGAAATAAGTGGTAACAGATAGTTTTGTGATAGGATATTTTGTAACAAGCAACAAGTAAAAAAAGTAAATAAAGTGCAGCAAGGTGTCCCAATACTTTTTTTAGCAAAGGACAAGTCGGGACCAACTCTTATATAGAGAAAAGCACTCCCGAGGACACATGGGAATATCGTCAAGCTAGTTTTCATCACGTTCATATGATTCGCGTTCGGTACTTTGATAATTTGGTATGTGGGTGGACCGGTGCTTGGGTACTGTCCTTACTTGGACAAGCATCCCACTTACGATTAACCTTTATTGCAAGCATCCGCAACTACAACAAAAGTATTAAGGCAAACCTAACCATAGCATAAAACATATGGATCCAAATCAGCCCCTTACGAAGCAACGCATAAACTAGGGTTTAAGCTTCTGTCACTCTAGCAACCCATCATCTACTTATTACTTCCCAATTCCTTCCTCTAGGCCCAAATAATGGTGAAGTGTTATGTAGTCGACGTTCCCATAACACTACTAGAGGAGAGACAACACACATCTCATCAAAATATCGAATGAATACCAAATTCACATGACTACTAATAGTAAGACTTCTCCCATGTCCCCAGGAACAAACGTAACTACTCACAAAGCATAATCATGTTCATAATCAGAGGGGTATTAATATGAATATAGGATCTGAACATATGATCTTCCAGCAAATAAACCAACTAGCATCAACTACAAGGAGTAATTAACACTACGAGCAACCTACTAGTACCAATCCCGGACTTGGACACAAGAATTGGGTACAAGAGATGAACTAGGGTTTTGAGAGGAGATGGTGCTGGTGAAGATGTTGATGGAGATTACCCTCTCCCAATGACAGGAGCGTTGGTGATGACGATGGCGATGATTCCCCCCTCCTAGAGGGAAGTTTCCCTGGCAGAATAGCTCTGCCGGAGCCCTAGATTGGATCTGCCAAGGTTTCGCCTCGTGGCGGCGGAGTTTCGTCCAAGGAGATGGCTTATGATTTTCTTCTCATTGAAAGACTCCATATAGCAGAAGATGGCCATCAGAGGGCCACCAGGGGGCCCACGAGGTAGGGGGCGCGCCCAGGGGGGTAGGGCACGCCCCTCACCCTCGTGGGTAGGGTGTGGCCCCTGGTGAACTTCTTGCGCTCAATATTTTTTATATATTCTGAAAACGTCTTCCTTGAAGTTTCAGGACTTTTGGAGCTGTGCAGAATAGGTCTCTAATATTTGCTCCTTTTCCAGCCCAGAATCCCAGCTGCCGGCATTCTCCCTCTTTATGTAAACCTTGTAAAATAAGAGAGAATAGGCATAAGTATTGTGACATAATGTGTAATCACAACCCCTAATGCAATAAATATCGATATAAAAGCATAATGCAAAATGGACGTATCAACTCCCCCAAGCTTAGACCTCGCTTGTCCTCAAGCGAAAGCCGAAATCGAAAAATATGTCCACATGTTTAGAGATAGAGGTGTCGATAAAAATAAAAATACGAACATGAGGGCATCATGATCATTCTTAGAACAGCAACTTACATAATTCTTGTCATATGATTTCTTATGCTAGAGTAATAATTCAATCACAATTTCAAGTATGGATTGTAAACTTCACTGGAAACTAACAAACTATAATCTCAGTCAATGGAGCAATTGCAATTTATCATAACATAGGAAAGAGTCAATATATAAGAGCTTTTCAGCAAGTCCACATACTCAACTATCATATAGTCTTTCACAATTGCTGACACTCACGCAATACTTATGGGTATGGAGTTTTAATCGAACACAGAGATAGATAGGGGCTTGTAGTTTTGCCTCCCAATGTTTTACCTCAAGGGTAATGTCAACAATAATAGTTCATGAAAACTCACATCCAATTAACCATATATACCAGGATCTTTCCAACATACTGTGCTTGCCAAAGGATAAAATGTAAAAAGGAAGGGTGCAGATCACCATGACTCTTATGCAAGGTAGGGGATAAAAGTAAAAGGTAGGCCCTTCGCAGAGGGAAGCAGAGGTTGTCATGCGCTTTTATGGTTGGATGCACAAAATCTTAATGCGAAAGAACGTCACTTTATATTGCCACTTGTGATATGGACCTTTATTATGCAGTCTGTCGCTTTTATTTCTTCCATATCACACGATCATATAAAGCTTATTTTCTCCCACACTAATAAGTCATACATATTTAGAGAGCAATTTTTATTGCTTGCACCGATGACAACTTACTTGGGGGATCTTACTCAATCCATAGGTAGGTATGGTGGACTCTCATGGCAAAACTGGTTTAAGGGTATTTGGAAGCACAAGTAGTATCTCTACTTGGTGCGATGAATTTGGCTAGCATGAGGGGGAAAGGCAAGCTCAACCATGTTGGATGATCCATGACAATATAATTTATCTCAGATGTAAGAAAACATAACCCATTATGTTGTCTTCCTTGTCCAACGTCAACTCTTTAGCATGTCATATTTTAATGAGTGCTCACAATCATAAAAGATGTCCAAGATAGTATATTTATATGTGAAGACCTCTCTTTCTTTATTACTTACTATTAATTGAAACGATGACCAAAACTATGTTTGTCAACTCTCAACAACTTTTATTCATCATACTTTTTCTATGTGAGATCATTACTATCCATAACATCCATATGATCTCTTTGTTTCTTTTTATTTATTTCTCTTTTATTTTATTCCCTCAAGATCATGGCGAAATAATCAAGCCCTTGACTCAACACTAATCTTTATTATATATAGCTCACAGACTCGATTACATAGAAGGATCATAAAGCAAAACTCACAACTAGATCATACTAAGAACTTTTATTCTACTAGATCAAAATATTATCAAAAGGATCAAACTAGGAAAAATGGTAAAGATAAAAGTGATGGTGATACGATACCGGGGCACTCCCCCAAGCTTGTCAGTTGCCAAGGGGAGTGCCCATACCCATGTGATTATGTCTCCTTTGTTGGTGGAGAAGAAGGTGGGGATGATGGGTAGTCGCACATTGAGCATAGGAGGTCTTCCAACTTGCGGATAATGCCCTTGAGTGCGATGATATGCTCCTTCAACAAAATATTTTCATTTGTGAGATACTTGTTTTGTATATGAGCTAGCTCAATCATCTTGAAAGCTTCGGTTTCAATTGGGGTAAGAAGATTGTGATCAAGTTGAAGGATGTCTTCTGTTGCCAGAACTTGGTCCTCCGTGGCCTTCTTGATCCTTTCATCTTTGTTGATCTCCATGGGTTCTTCTCTCTTTAGCTCTATCTTCATTAGCCAAGCGTCATTTCCCTCATTGTTGGAGGAGGAGGGAGATAACATGATGCTTAGCTTTGACAACCCTGGCAGAAAATAGCTCGAAACAAGAACAAGAGATTTTTGCGTGATACGAGAGTCAAAACCCCCGGGAGATTATATAATGAATTTTTACCGACCAAAATACGTGTCGTGTAAGAAAACGGAGTTTGGAGAGCGCATGAGGTGCCCACGAGGTAGGGGGGCGCGCCCGCCACCCTCGTGGAGGCCTCGTGTCCTTCCCGGACTGCTTCTTATTTTTCTATTTTTCTAAATATTCCAAAACGGAGAAATATTGCCTTAAAAACTGTTTTGGAGTCGGTTTACTTACCGTACCACATACCTATTCCTTTTCGAAGTCTGAAACGTTCCGGAAAGTGTCCCTTATGTATTCCTCCGGGGTTACGGTTTCAATAACATTGGTTTCAACATTTATGGGATTACCTGAGATATAATGTTTGATTCTTTGACCGTTCACCACCTTCGGATTTGTGACTTCGAAGTTGTTGATTTTTATGGCACCGGAACGATAGACCTCCTCGATAACGTAAGGACCTTCCCATTTAGAGAGAAGTTTTCCTGCAAAAAAATCTTAAACGAGAGTTGTATAGCAATACATAATCACCTACATCAAACTCACACTTTTGTATCCTTTTATCATGCCATCTTTTAACTTTTTCTTTAAACAACTTGGCATTTTCGTAGGCTTGGGTTCTCCATTCATCGAGTGAGCTAATATCAAATAACCTCTTCTCACTGGCAAGTTTAAAATCATAATTGAGCTCTTTAATAGCCCAATATGCCTTGTGTTCTAGTTCGAGAGGAAAGTGACATGCTTTTCCATAAACCATTTTATACGGAGACATACCCATAGGATTTTTATATGCAGTTCTATAGGCCCATAATGCATCATCAAGTTTCTTGGACCAATTCTTTCTAGATCTTTTAATAGTATTTTGAAAAATTAATTTTAGTTCTCTATTACTCAATTCTACTTGACCACTAGACTGAGGGTGATAAGGAGATGCAATTCTATGATTAAACATCATACTTAGCAAGCATTTTACGGAAAGCACCATGAATAAAATGTGAACCACCATCAGTCATTAAATATCTAGGGACTCCAAATCTTGGAAAAAAAACTTCTTTAAGCATTTTAATATAAGTGTTATGATCATCACTACTAGTTGGAATAGCTTCTACCCACTTAGTAACGTAATCAACAGCAACTAAAATATGTGTATATCCATTAGAGGCAGGAAAAGGTCCCATATAGTCAAAGCTCCAAACATCAAATGGTTCAATAACGAGTGAATAGTTCATAGGCATTTCTTGACGTCTACTAATATTACCAATTCTTTGATATTCATCACAAGACAAGACAAACTTACGGGCATCCTTGAAGAGAGTAGGCCAATAAAAAACAGATTGCAATACCTTATGTGCAGTTCTTTCTCCAACATGGTGTCCTCCATAAGCTTCAGAGTGACACTTGCGTAGGATCTGTTCTTATTCATGCTCAGGTACACAACGTCTAATAACACCATCTAGTCCTTCTTTATAGAGATGTGGGTCATCCCAAAAGTAATGCCTCAAATCATAGAAAACCTTTTTCTTTTGCTGGTATGTGAAACTAGGTGGTATGAACTTAGAAACAATATAATTAGCATAATCAGCATACCATGGAGCACTATGAGAAGCTTTTATGACATTTAATTGCTCATCAGGAAAGCTATCATCAATAGGTAGTGGGTCATCAAGCACATTTTCTAACCTAGACAAGTTGTCTGCAACAAGGTTCTCAGCTCCCTTTCTATCAACAATATGTAAGTCAAATTCTTGTAGCAAGAGAACCCATCTAATAAGTCTAGGTTTAGCATCTTTCTTTTCCATAAGATATTTAATAGCAGCATGATCAGTGTGAATAGTTACTTTAGAATCAACAATATAAGGTCTGAACTTATCACAAGCGAATACAACTGCTAACAACTCTTTTTCAGTAGTAGCATAATTTCTTTGAGCATTCTCTAGGGTTTTACTAGCATATTGAATAACGTTTAATTTCTTATAAACTCTTTTCCCTAGAACAGCACCTACAACATAATCACTAGCATCACACATAATTTCAAAGGGTAAATTCCAATCAGGTGGCTGAACAATAGGTGCAGAGATCAATGCTTTCTTAAGTATTTCAAATGCTTCTACACAATCATCATCAAAGACAAATGGTATATATTTTTGTAATAAATTAGTCAGAGGCCAAGAAACTTTTGAGAAGTCCTTAATGAACCTCCTATAAAACCCGGTGTGACCAAGGAAACTTCTTATACATTTGATGTCCTTGGGGCATGGCATCTTTTCAATAGCATCAACCTTGGCTTTATTAACTTCAATACCTCTTTCAGAAACTTTATGCCCCAAGACAATACCTTCATTAACCATAAAGTGGCACTTTTCCCAATTCATGACAAGATTAGTTTCTTCACATCTCTGCAAAACTCGATCAAGGTTGCTCAAGCAATCATCAAAAGAAGATCCATAGACGGAGAAATCGTCCATGAAAACCTCACAAATCTTTTCACAAAAGTCAGAGAATATAGCCATCATGCATCTTTGAGAGGTAGCAGGTGCATTACATAAACCAAAAGGCATATGTCTATAAGCAAAAGTACCAAAAGGGCAAGTAAAAGTAGTCTTTGATTGATCCTTGGCTGACACAGGTATTTGAGAGAAACCATAATAACCATCTAGAAAGCAAAAATGTGTATGTTTTGATAATCTTTCTAGCATTTGATCCATAAAAGGTAAGGTGTAACACCCACGATGCGGCTTTATCTCCCACGTGTCGAAGCACGACTTAGAGGCATAACCGCATTGTAAGCAATGTCGCAAGTGGGGTAATCTTCACACAACCCATGTACTGAATAAGGAAAGACATACATAGTTGGCTTACACTCGCCACGTCACACAATAACATAAATATCATTACATTCATCCAATTACAATCAAGGTCCGACTACGGAACCAAAATAAAGAACAACCCCAAATTCAACAAAGTCCTCGATCGCCCCGACTGGGCTCCACTACTGACCAACTGGAAAGGAAACATCACAACGAACAAGGTCTTCATCGAGCTCCTCCTTGAGATTGGTTGCGTCACCTGCACGATATCATCGGCACCCGCAAGCAGGTTTTGGAAGTATCTGTGAGTCACGGGGACTCAGCAATCTCACACCCTCGCGATCAAGACTATTTAAGCTTATGGGTAGGTAAAAGGTATGTCAGGTGGAGCTGCAGCAAGCACTAGCATATATGGTGGCTAACATACGCAAAAGAGAGCGAGAAGAGAAGGCAAAGCACGTTCGAGAATCTATGATCAAGAAGTGATCCAAGACTACTTACGTTCAAGCATAACTCCAACACCGTGTTCACTTCCCAGACTCCGCCGAGAAGAGACCATCATGGCTACACACGCGGTTGATGCATTTTAATTAAATTAAGTGTTGAGTTTTCTACAACCGGACATTAACAAATTCTCATCTGCCCATAACCGCGGTCACGACTTTTGAAAGTTCTAACCCTGCAGGGGTGTCCCAACTTAGCCCTTCACAAGCTCTCATGGTCAACGAAGGATATTCCTTCTCCCAGGAAGACCCGATCAGGCTTGGAATCCCGGTTACAAGACATCTCGACAATGGTAAAATTAACCAGCAAAGCCACCCGAATCTGCCGACAAATCCCGATAGGAGCTGCACATATCTCGTTCTCAGGGCACACCGAATGACCTCTACATATAGCTAAAACCAGCCCTCAAGTTTCCCCGAGGTGGCGCTGCAAGTGACTCTGTTTCGTACCAACACTTAGAGAAGCACTGTCCCCAGGGGGGGCTAAATAAAGATGACCCTTGAGTCTGCAGAACCCAAGGGAAGGTGGTAGGTTGTTAGTGAAAATGGTAAGACCAAGGTTGGGCCTTGCTGGAGGAGTTTTATTCAAGGCGAACTGTCAAGGGGTTCCCATTATAACGCGACCGTGTAAGGAACGCAAAATCAAGGAACATAACACCGGTATGACGGAAACTAGGGTGAAAAGAGTGGAACAAAACACCAGGCATAAGGCCGAGCCTTCCACCCTTTTCCAAGTATATAGATGCATTAATGAAATAAGAGATATTGTGATATCCCAACAAAATATCCATGTTCCAACAAGGAACAAACTCCAATCTTCACCTGCAACTAGCAACGCTATAAGAGGGGCTGAGCAAACTGGTAACATAGCCAAACAACGGTTTGCTAGGACAAGGTGGGTTAGAGGCTTGACATGGCAATATTGTAGGCATGATAAAGCATGTGGTAGGTATCGCAGCATAGGCATAGCAAAAGAGCGAGCATCTAGCAAGCAAAGATAGAAGTGATTTCGAGGGTATGGTCATCTTGCCTGCAAAGTTCTTCGACAAGACGAAAGCTTGATCCTCGTAAACGTACTCAACGAGTACCTCGAACTCGCTCCCGATTCTACCCAAAGAAAGAACACAAGCAAAGGGAGACACAATCAACCACGAGCAATGCACAAGCAACATGATGCAAAACATGACATGATATGCGGGATGTGATATGCAATGCATATGCATTCTTCGGAAAGGAAATATTGAACCTGGCCTCAACTTGGAAATCCAAGAATGCCACTGGAAAGAGGAGTTGATTTCGGTCGAAATCGATATAAAGAGCACCGGAATCGGATGCACGATTTGCAAATGGCAAGCAAAACAAATATGGCACAAGCTGCGAATAACAGCACGAGGCCGTCCAAATGCATCAAGAACAACAAGCTACCACACTCTAGCATAGCAACAAAATACATGGCAGGGATCCACTCAAGATGCTTGACAAAATATGAACACTGAGCTACGGCTAACTCACTCAATAGCAGGTTCAAACAAGCATGGCAAAAGTGCAAAAGATAAAATGTTACAGACTTAGTGAAATAAACAACATGCCAGGAATTTAACATCAGGAAGCAATGTTTAGAGCAAGATACAACATGCTACAGGAACATATCATGGCAAAGAAAGGCATGGAATGAAGCTACTCAAAGCATACAACAAAAGTCCCTTACTGACCATAAGCCAAAAGGGATCAGAAAATACAATGGCAACCATGTGAACATAGCAACTTTCGTTAATAGATTCAGACTTAGCAGAAAAACTGGAACATGGCAAAACAGATTCACGTAGGCATGTTTACGAGCTCGATGCACTCACCACAAGGCATTGCATGACCAACTAAGCATATACCCAGCAAGTAGACATGGCATAGAAGCTAAACATGGCAAGAACAACATCATAGCATGCATGGATCGACTATAACAACCTCGGCAAAATTGCTTAACATGTAAACAATCTGCCAGGAACATTTTATAGCAAAAGTAGAGCTTGACTGAGTCAAGCTAGGGTGCTCCATAATTGCAAACAAAGACATGGATGGATAGAGCACACCAATATCTACAAAACATCCTTACTGATCATGCTGAAAAGAGGCATAGATCACTCGGTAGCAACATGAACACATGGCATAAAAATGTTAACAGGGAAGAGACTTAGAATATTTCTAAGTCCCTGAAAACAACAACATTACGAGGGCTACTTTGCATGCTTGTGCTAGTCACCACAGAGATCACAAAAATACATGGCATACACCCCTGTAAAGATGGCATGACATACTTCAAAACATATGTAGAGCTCAAGTTCATAGGAGGCACACATCAATCATGGCAAAAATGACAAATGTCCAATTACTGATATGAAACTGAAACTAACATAAACTAGCAATCTTCCAACAGCATTTAGGGCATCAAGACGAGCTCAAATGAACATGATGCAATGAGATGAAATGATGTACTCGTCGAGACGAACATTTCGATATGCTACACGCCCAAAACGGAGCCACGGTTGCAGAGATATGATGCGATGAAATATGCAAAAAAACTAGGGTTAGGGAAAAATTAGGTCAACCCTTAGATCCAGATCCAGATCCAGCACGCGAACCGAGGAGATCGCCGGAGTTCACTGTTTGCCGGAGTTCGAGGTCGAGGCGGCCAGAGTTCATGCCGGAGCTCTTCGGGGCGGCGAGGCGCGGGCCGAACGGCGAGGTGGGGCGGCATCGCGCAGGCCGGTCGCGGTGGTTAAGGCGGAGGGCGGTGCGGTCCCTGGAGCGGGGCGGTCGCCGGCGCGGGGCGATCGCCGGCGATGGTGCGCGGCGGCGTCGGGCGGTGGCTCGCCGGCGCGGGAAGGAGACGGGGCGGCGCGGCTCCCAGGCGGCGGGGCGTGCCGAACGGGCTCGGGGGCCCGGTTCGGGCTCCGGCGGGCCGCGCGGTCGGTGAAGGCGGTGGCGACAGGTGGCGGATCCCGATTGGCGGCGACGATGTGTCCGACGGCAGTCGGACGTGTCCGGCCGCGCGGAGGGGAAGAGGACTAGGTCTAGGGTTGCAAATGACACGAAATTTCGGGGGAGTGGCTATATTTATAGGTAGAGGGAGCTAGGAGGCTCCAAATTGAGCATGGTTTGCGGCCACGCGATAATGATCGAACGGCCTAGATGATGGAGGAGGTTTAGGTGGGTTTTGGGCCACTTTGGAGAGGTGTTGGGCTGCAACACACATGAGGCCTTCTCGGTCCCTCGGTTAACTGCTGGAGTATCAAACGTAGTCCAAATGGTACGAAACTTGACAGGCGGTCTACCGGTAGTAAACCAAGGCCGCTTGGCTAGTCTCGGTCCATTCCGAGAATGTTTAACACCCGCACACGAAAAGAGGTAGAAAGGGACACCGGGTGACATAGGAGCGCCGGATTGCAAAACGGACAACGGGGAAAATGCTCGGATGCATGAGACGAACATGTATGCAAATGCGATTCACATGATGACATGATATGAAATGCATGACATGCAAGAAAATGACAAGGCAACAACAGCGAATAATTGGAAGACACCTGGCACATCGGTCTCGGGGCATCACATAAGGGTAATGATCCTTTTTAGTGGCCTTATTTAATTTGTGGAAATCAATTACCATCCTATAACCTGTAATAATTCTTTGAGGAATCAATTCATCTTTATCATTAGGAACGATAGTAAAACCTCCCTTCTTAGGGACACAATGGACATGACTTACCCACTGACTATCAGCAACGGGATAGATTATACCTGCCTCAAGGAGCTTTAACATTTCCTTTCTTACCACTTCTTTCATTTTAGGATTCAGCCGTCGTTGGTGATCATGAACTGGTTTAGCGTCTTCTTCCAAATTTATTTTATGTTGACATAGAGTGGGACTAATGCCCTTAAGATCATCAAGAGTATATCCAATAGCAGCACGGTGCTTCTTCAGAGTTTTCAATAATCTCTCTTCCTCATGCTCTGAAAGGTTAGCACTAATAATAACATGATATATCTTTTTGTCATCAAGATAAGCATATTTAAGAGTATCAGGCAACGGTTTGAGCTCAAACATGGGATCACCCTTGGGTAGAGGGGGATACCCTAGCATTTCCACAAGCAAATTGTTTTTCAGAATAGGTTCCTATTTAAAGAATACTTCATCTATTTCCCTTCTTTCATTCATAAACATGTCATTTTCATGGTCTAGCAAATATTGTTCTAAAGGATCACTAGGAGGTACGACAATAGAAGCAAGACCAATAATTTCATCCTTACTAGGTAATTCTTCTTCATGGTGTTGTCTACTAAATTTAGAGAAATTAAATTCATGAGACATATCATCTAAACCAATAGTAACAACATCCTTTTTGCAATCTATCTTAGCATTAACAGTGTTTAAGAAGGGTCTTCCAAATATTATGGGACAAAAGCTATCTTGTGGGGAACTTAGAACAAGATAATTAGCAGGATATTTAGTTTTCCCACACAAGACTTCAACATCTCTAACAAATCCCATTGGTGAAATAGTATCTCTATTGGCAAGTTTAATTGTGACATCAATATCTTCTATCTCAGCAGGTTATCATGCATAATTTCTTTGTATAAGTCGTAAGTTATTGCACTAGCACTAGCACCCATATCACATAAGCCATGATAACGATGATCTCGTATTTGAACAGAAATAACAGGCATGCCTACCACAGGTCTATTTTAATCTTTAGCACAAGGTTTAGCAGTTCTAGCAGTCTCATCAAGGAAATGGATAACATGCCCATCAATATTATCAGACAAGAGATCTTTAACAATAGCAATACCAGGTTCTACTTGAATTTGCTCAGAAGGTGTATAAGTTTTAATATTGCTTTTACGAACCACAATTGAAGCTTTAGCATGATCCTTTATCCTAACAGGGAAAGGTGGTTTCTCAACATAAGAAGTAGAAACAATAGGATCATTATAAGTGATAGTCTTTTCTTCAACTTTAATAGGTGCAGCTACTTTTAGTTCTATGGGAGGATGATATTTAAACCACTTCTCCTTGGGGAGATCAACATAAGTAGCAAAAGATTCACAGAAAGAAGCTACTATCTTAGAGTCAAGTTCATATTTAGTGTTAAATTTACGGAAAACATCGGTATCCATAAAAGATGTAAGACAATCAAACTTAGGTGTTATACCTGACTTCTTACCTTCGTCGAGGTCCCAATCTTTAGAGTTGCGTTTAATTCTTTCCAATAAATCCCATTTGAATTCAATAGTCTTCATCATAAATGAGCCAGCACAAGAAGTATCGAGCATGGTGCGATTGTCATCAGAAAGCCGAGCATATAAATTTTGAACAATTATTTCTCTTGAGAGCTCATGATTGGGGCATGAATATAACATTGATTTAAGCCTCCCCCAAGCTTGAGCGATGCTTTCTCCTTCGCGAGGCCAAAAATTATATATATAATTGCCATCATGATGAACAAGATGCATAGGATAAAACTTCTGATGAAATTCCAATTTCAATCGTTTGTAGTTCCATGACCCCGTATCATCACATAGCCTATACCATGTCAATGTATCTTCCTTCAAAGATAAAGGGAAGACCTTCTTCTTAACAACATCTCCGGGTACACCTGCAAGCTTAAATAATCCACAAACTTCATCCACATATATTAGGTGCTCATCAGGATGCATTGTTCCGTCTCCTGCAAAAGGATTAGCTAGCAGTTTTTCTATCATACCCGAAGGAATTTCAAAGCAAACATTTTCATTTTTAGTAGGTTCAGTAGGTTGAGGAGCAACTCTTTGCTCTACTGGTTGGGGTGAAGATACCCCAAACAAGCTCCTCACAGGATTACTTTCCATAGTAACAAGTGACAGTAAATTTCAGCACACTATATAAATTTTCCTTACCAAATTCCACCTACCAAAGGCGCTTCACTCCCCGGCAACGGCGCCAGAAAAGAGTCTTGATGACCCACAAGTATAGGGGATCTATCATAGTCCTTTCGACAAGTAAGAGTGTCGAACCCAACGAGGAGCAGAAGGAAATGATAAGCGGTTTCCAGCAAGGTATTCTCTGCAAGTACTGAAATAAGTGGTAACAGATAGTTTTGTTATAGGATAATTTGTAACGAGCAACAAGTAAGAAAAGTAAATAAAGTGTAGCAAGGTGGCCCAATCCTTTTTGTAGCGAAGGACAAGCCTGGACAAACTCTTATATAGAGAAAAGCGCTCCTGAGGACACATGGGAATATCGTCAAGCTAGTTTTCATCACGTTCATATGATTCGCGTTCGGTACTTTGATAATTTGGTATGTGGGTGGACCGGTGCTTGGGTACTGTCCTTACTTGGACAAGCATCCCACTTATGATTAACCTCTATTGCAAGCATCCTCAACTACAACAAAAGTATTAAGGTAAACCTAACCATAGCATGAGACATATGGATCCAAATCAGCCCCTTACGAAGCAACGCACAAACTAGGGTTTAAGCTTTTGTCACTCTAGCAACCCATCATCTACTTATTACTTCCCAATGCCTTCCTCTAGGCCCAAATAATTGTGAAGTGTTATGTAGTCAACGTTCACATAACACCACTAGAGGAGAGACAACATACATCTCATCAAAATATCGAACGAATACCAAATTCATATGACTACTAATAGCAAGACTTCTCCCATGTCCTTAGGAACAAACGTAACTACTCACAAAGCATAATCATGTTCATAATCAGAGGGGTATTAATATGCATATAGGATCTGAACATATGATTTTCCACCAAATAAACCAACTAGCATCAACTACAAGGAGTAATTAACACTACTAGCAACCTACTAGTACCAATCCCGGACTTGGAGACAAGAATTGGATACATGAGATGAACTAGGGTTTTGAGAGGAGATGGTGCTGGTGAAGATGTTGATGGAGATTACCCTCTCCCAATGAGAGGAGCGTTGGTGATGACGATGGCGATAATTCCCCCCTCCCAGAGGGAAGTTTCCCTGGCAGAATAGCTCTGCCGGAGCCCTAGATTGGATCTGCCAAGGTTTCGCCTCGTGGCGGCGGAGTTTCGTCCAAGGAGATGGCTTATGATTTTCTTCTCATTGAAAGACTCCATATAGCAGAAGATGGCCATCAGAGGGCCACCAGGGGGCCCACGAGGTAGGGGGCGCGCCCAGGGGGGTAGGGCACGCCCCTCACCCTCGTGGGTAGGGTGTGGCCCCTGGTGAACTTCTTGCGCTCAATATTTTTTTATATATTCTGAAAACGTCTTCCTTGATGTTTCAGGACTTTTGGAGCTGTGCAGAATAGGTCTCTAATATTTGCTCCTTTTCCAGCCCAGAATCCCAGCTGCCGGCATTCTCCCTCTTTATGTAAACCTTGTAAAATAAGAGAGAATAAGCATAAATATTGTGACATAATGTGTAATAACAGCCCCTAATGCAATAAATATCGATATAAAAGCATAATGCAAAATGGACGTATCAATAGCCTGGCCGGCGGTGGGGTAGCACTTCGCATCGATGCATGCTAAGTAGAGCCGCTATCCACCGGAGGCCGGACCAGGCGGTCCCGGCGACTCTGGAGGAAGAAGATGAGAGATTGAAGGTGCATGCCAACCAAGTTGACAACGCCCTGCGTAGGCTTCGACCTATTGGCCCACATGTCAGCCTGCAAAAATGTGGCATATATTTAACCCATGTTTTCTAGAATGTACAGTCCATTTGCTGGGCTGGGTGAACAAATAATTTCGCGTCAATGTGACCCATTTATATTATCTAAGAAATCCTAGCCCATTTGCACTTCCTTCAAATACACGAATTAGCTGGGCTCGTTATATATAATGTTATGTTAGAAGGAGCAATTAATATCAAAAATAAACTAGAGAGGCACATTGTTTATATACATAATTAAAAAATTAGCGAGTTATTTCTCAAAATAAAAATGAGCACGTTATTATTACATTGGTCCTTAAAATCTTCGCAAGCTTTTGTACGGAATCACCAGGATTTTCCTTGCCTGTGAGTCAAAAACAACCAGGATTTTCCTTGCCAACTTCTGTTAAACATTTACTTTTATAAGTTAATAACACGTGGGATGTTTTTATAATGTATATATAAGTCTCTATAAAATATACGATAATAGTAATAATATAAATATATATAATGTGGTTAAAAAATACATTGGGCTGCCGATCTTTAAGAAAAAGCCCATAGGCCGGTATGGACCTCAAAAAATAAGTTGAAACCACTGTCACCGTATGTCGTGGGCTACGCGTGTTAAAATACAAAACCTAGGCCTAGCTAATACTTGTTCGCCCTCTGGAAAAAAATGATACCAGATCCCCGAGCAAACTGGATTATAGAGGGGGCCGGCGGCACGACTGAAGAAGCACATCAGGAGCGATTTTTTTCTTTAGTGGATGGCTCTCGATGGCGTTTTTTTTTACTTTCCTCTACACCATACAACTTTTATTTTTAGCCTCCCAGTCCGTGGTGGACCAGCAACCCATTTGCTGGACGGGCCAACCTAGAGAAACCAACACTCGATTTTTCATCAAGCCCCCAAAACAACGCAGTACTATGTTTGTTTTGAGGCCGAAAACATTATGGCAGGGGTTGAGTGGGGGAGGGGGCAAGATAGAGAAAAAGATTAAAAAGAGCTGATGTGCCGTTGCTACCCTAACAAAGTAGGTATAATTCTTCTCGAGAAGAAGGTGTTCCGTTGACACCCACACGTCACATACCCCCACAGTAGGCATACCAACAAGTTCACACCCAAGCACTACAGAAAAGGTAAACATTCGTATCAAACTCACGTTCACAGGACACGTTCATATTCATAGCCAACATTCACTATCAACAACTCAAAAAGATTCATATATACACAAGTTCAACATGTCTATGGATCCAAATCATTGATAGATCACACAACAATATTCATAGATAATTCACAAAAAGATTCAGATATACACCTGTTCAGTATGTTTATGCATCCAAATGATTGAGATCACAACCAATATGATCCATGGATGAACTTTAATTGACTACGGTACAGACTGGTAAATGGTGTTTAGTCGGAGGTACTTCTTGCTAAAATTAATGCTTGTATGAGTAAACTTTCGAGTACATAAGAGGCAGCACAGACAATCTGGACTTTGCTTGTAGGTTTATCCTCAAATAGTGGCCTCGTGCCGAGGGAGGTTTGAGCAACTTGGCCACTACTTTCATCCAACTAGTTTACTGGCTCATCTTGGTCCTGTAGCTTGCCAAAATTCTACATTGCAGACTGGTAAATGGTGTTCAGTCGAAGGTACTTCTTGCTAAAAGTAATGCTTGTACGAGTAAACTTTCGAGTACGTAAGAGGTAGCACAGACAATCTGAACTTTGCTTTTAGGTTTATCCTCAAATAGCGGCCTTGTGCCGAGGGAGGTTTGAGCAACTTGGCCACTAATTTCATCCAACTAGTTTACTGGCTCATCTTGGTCCTGTAGCTCGACAAAATTCTACATTGCAGACGAGAAAGGAGGCGGTTGAGAAAATGAACCACCCAATTTTTTTGTGTAGTTCAACTGAAATGGAGCATCCCTGGCATGTAGACTGATTAAGTGCCAGATGAATATACGCGTCAACCAACTTGTCTGGAATCTTTAGACTCCATGCCATACAGTTCGCTATCATATCTGTCGATAACCAAAAGGCACAAGTTGGGACCAAAGACTGGACTATGTTTTTCTGGGCTATGTGCCAAGCAATATTTTTAGCGTTCACTCTCCTAATACTTGGAGTTTGACAAGTGGTTGACGCCAGTTGATACTCGAATGAATATAGTCACTTCTTGTCAACATCGATGCTTGTCCGAGTGAAATTTTGAGTACATAGCAGCAGCATAAGTATCTGTCCATCTGATCTTTTTGTGCAGTTCTACTGAAATCACCCAATGCAATGATTAGCCTGCGAGTTCAGGCTCCAAGTTACTCCTTTTATAAAATCAGCAAACAGTAGCACAATACCAAATTACCAATACATGACAAGCACAATAATCAGGATAAAGACCAATACCAACCTGTGTGAGGTAGCATATCAATTACTTTTTCCTTTGACTGGAAGCCGAGATAAGCGAAGTGACTGACAACAAAGGAAGAAAGCAGGCCCAGATTAGCGACTGACAGGAAAGGACGGAAGCTATCGAGGCAATGAAGAACGCAAAGTTTTTGTGCAGTTCCACCAAAATCGAGCATCCCTGCTGGCACATATATTGAGAGAGTGAGATTACTGTAATAGTGGGACTAGTTGATGAAACATACACTAACAAATAGAAGCACCCTCATTATGTTAATGGGTAAAGTTAGCAACATAGTAGTCTTGCTTAAAGAGAGGTATTAGTTTATTTAATCAGTGCCAATTAGCTCAACACTCAAAGCATTGCCATGTATCATAGGTTGCAAAACTTTAACGTGCAAAGATAAAGGAGTTTCTCATGACAGTAGCATGATACAAATAGAGATGACAGCAAACTAATATGGATGAAGGCCTTAGGCCTGTACCACCCTGAGGAAAAAAGCTTATTCATGTAGTCCCAAAGAGATGATAAAGCACTCACTGGAATCACTCAATATTATATATTTTTGTGCACTTCAAATGTATGGTTTAAATCACTCTTGTTTACGAGTGCTGAGATTATATCGAAAGATTATCAAGAACTCCCAGCAGAATTAAAGCACAGGCTGGGATACAGTTCATTGTGTTGTCTTGTGTAGTTCCACCAAAATGTATGATTGGCACTACATGATCCCTATTTGCATAAGTAGGAACAAGGTGAAACCTTCATTAGCTTAGTGAGAAAGGATAGAAAGACATTAGCATATTACTCTAACAGTAGCATCAAATTCATGATGGACAATATGCAAAACATTGGCTCATTGAACCAATGGCAATAAATTGGCATGCAAAACAATAGCACTATTATGTCATGACACTAATAATATTCCCTCCCTGCTCCACCACATGATTCACCTCCATAGACAAACATACACACGTACATGATTCAGCATAGGGTGCTACTAAAGATTTGTTTAACTCCGACAAGAAAATTAGGCAGCAATAAATTAGTGGTACTTAAGTACTCCTAATTAATTAAGTGAGACAACAGAAGTGGAAGGGCTCCCTGGAGGATCATCTCACATGTAAGGTAGTCGTTGCCGGAGCCCTTGAATGGCCTCGACTGAGGCCTCTGGCTTCAGCAAGATCGCCTTGGCACTATTTATTCTTCTTCTTATTCTTCCTCTTCATGCTCTGTTTCTCATTCTCCTCACCAGTTGGTGAAACCAAGTACATGATTGGCCTTCTATTTCAGATTTGGTTTTGTCGGTGAGGGAGTACAAGTGTACTAGTAAAAAATAGCATTATTTTCTCATGGCAGTCACAAAATAGAGATGAACACATGCATTAAATATCATTCTTACCTAAAGGAATGTTATGGTGCCAATATGGATGATGAGGATTGGAACACAGATCTCCCTTTGTGCAGTTCCACCGAAATGAACCAACTGTTCCATTCTGACATTCCAGTTAAACAACACAAAAGTCACTGCTTTTAAGAGGACCTTTTAAGAAGAGTTTTGTGCAGTGCACCAAAAGGTCACAACAGCAACCAGGTGAAATGGATATCCCTGTTTACACAAAAAGCTACAGAGGAAACAGTGAGAGTCTCAAACAATTACATGCAAAAACATTTGGCTAAACTTGTCATGGCTTATAACAGTGGCATGGCTTCATTTTTACCAGGGGCATTAGATTAAGAACAACTAAATATTTGGTATAAGGGCATGGGACAGTGGGTGCACCAGCAGTCCAGCACCATGTACCTAAACAGGGGCATAAAGTGGTGATTCATAGTTTGTTTCCCCGAGAAAAAAACATCCAAGAAACATATTTGGGTTGGTCCCATTTTTTCACTCTAGCCACCTACTCCTATGTGTGGATAGCAAATCTAGTCCTGGTCATACCACTGTGTTCAGCGTACCCCTATATTTCCCTTTTCGACCAAGAGACCGGTTGGATGACTAGTCTGTACTACTTTCACCCCCTTTCCTTCCTGTTTGTACCCAGTCCGATGTACTATGTTTGGTTCTAGGCCTAGTATTGCCATATTTTGCCCCACATTTTTGCCAACCTTGGCTAAGTTTTTTTTGAACCAAGTACAAGATTCGACTCCATGAAGTTTACCTCTAACAATAGAAGAAAAAAATAGGTGACATTGGACCATCCGATCGAGAGGGGCTGAGAGGTAGAAAATGATGCACATGCAGTGATGTAGCGAGCTGGGGAAGTAGAGCTAAGGCGGTTTTGAAGGAAGGTATACCTGAAGGTCATCGGGATGTGGATAGGCGGGAGGCCGGATCCTCCCACACTAGGGCAACGACGAAGGGATTGGAGGACCTCCCGCGCCGGTGCTCGGCCAGAGATAATGGTGCGGCCGGCAGTGGGTCTCCTCCCTCGCTGTCGACGACGGCCTAAACGCTGCCCCTCCTCCCCTTCACCGGCAGAGGGGCATACGTCTGGATCTGTAACCAGTGGTGAGGAAGAAAGACAGTGTTTTTTGAAGGGAGAAAGACAGTGTTACCACCCCTATCTTGTTTAGATCTGGAGAGGATAAGAGTGTGTGAATAGAGCAACCCTAGCAAGCAAGCGCGGAGGCTCTGGCCTATATATATGTAGTGGGGTAGTTTTCCTTTTTCACTCCATCAAAACAATCATTTAAAATTGTGTACTACATGCCTGCAGGTCGCCGTTTTTTAGTTGTTGATTGTTTTTTGAGATAGCTACCCGCTTGTGCCAAGTGGTGTTACGGTGTGCCAGGTTACACTTTGTATCGTTCAAGTATGGTACAAGTCCCTCCATTAAATGAACAACCACCCCCTCGTAAAAATTGTGAACAAGCCCACGGCTAAAATTATCAGAAACGTGGGTTGCCCCAACATGCATTATTATTTATATTTTCTACTCCCTCCGTTCCTAAATATAAGTCTTTTTTATTAGCCACACCTTAGACAAGAATTTGTTTTATTAGCAGTGAACCCCACATGTCATAGACACAAAAAGTGTGGCAAGATTCCCTTAGGCAAGCCAAAGTGTGTCTAACAATTTGAGCAACTCAAGCTAGGCAAGTGTGGCAAGTGTGGGAAAATAATGTGGCAACATAAGACAAACATAGTCACAATCCAAACAGCCCCGTAATTTTTTGTGACATGCATGAAAATTTGGTTAGTTAATTTTATAGTCAAAATTTGGCAAGGTGCATCAAATCAACACATGCAAGTATCAAAAGGGAAGTCACGGCATGCATGCATGCATTGTACTCCCTCCGTTTCCAAATATAAGTCTTTTTAGAGATTGCAACAAGTGACTACATACGAAGCAAAATATGTCTACATACATCCATATGTAGTAGTCCATTTGAAATGTGTAAAAAGACTCATATCGAGTGAAGTGCTTTGATGTGTCACGTCAACTCGTACAAGACCGAGAAGTTTGATTACTACAACACCCTCTCCCTCGCGGACTGAGCTCCGGTGCCTTAACTGCACCTGCCTTTGGCTGCATGACAGGTGGGCCAACCACATGTTGGGCCCACCTGTCATAGACGCAAAGGCAGGAGCAGTAAGTCAATGAAGCTGCATCCCTCCCTCGCGCATGAGCGTGGTAGCTGGCAGGACTAGTAGGAGTTTTCGCTACACGCTTCTTGACGGCGGCGAACTTGCGGATGGAATTGACCATCATGTCGTCCATGCGGGAGGCGAGCCAGCGTCAGCGAGGGCTACAACGCCGGTGGTCACCAGCACCATCTGGAAACGCTGCGCGGTGCGGGGCCGCATGCCGACGCCTTGGATGATTTGGCACAGCCGACTGCCGCTAGCGACCATCACCTCCATAGGTGCTTCTGGCTTCTGGTCACTTGGTCTTGGATTGGAGTGAGCAGTGTTGCGCAGAGACTAAAGAGTAGATGGATTGGAGTGGTGGGGCGCCTTTATATGAGAATCCAAACTCTGTTGCATTCACATCGTGCTAGCCCTATTCTGCTTCTCCAATTAATTCCCTCTGCATGTAGAGTAATTTGAGGATGTATCATTGACCGTTCAATGTCTCGGGAACCGCTACCCTCTCCTTCCTTGGCATTCAAGCACCTATGGAGGCGACTGCCGCTCGCGTCTATTGCGTGTCAGGAGACGTTCCTGTCGACGACGAGGTGCCTATGGTGACCTCATAAATTTCAAGATGATAGTACTAGTATACTCAATATTGTGCACTGCGACCAAGGCCGAGAGGAAACCGAGAGAACTATGTATTTATTTACGGCGTAGATTCACTCATTTTGCTCCATATGTACTCTGTCTCGGTGTAGTCTAGTCACTTGTTGAAATCTCTAGAAAGGCAAATTCTCCTTTCTGGTTTACAGGGCTATACTAGAACTAATATACATTTAGATACATCCCCTTTTATTCATTTTGATGACAAGTATTTCCGGACGGAGGGAGTACTACAATAGTGGGCTCACATAGAAATTTTGTCTCATGCAAGAGCCTGGCTATATGTGTGCTCCAAGGTTCGCAACTGCCATGTTCAAGTTGCACTTGGCTCTTCGCCTCTTCAAGAATACGAACAATGATGTTACTACTACTCCTTCTACAGTATCGAATCCACTGCTGCATGTCCGTCCACCACGAGCGGGAGGGATAGCTTGTTGTAGTACTATAAGCAAAAGCCTGTCCTCATCTGCGAGCCACCGCGCGCATGGGCAAGGGAGAAGGCGTGTAGTAGTAAAATCAAGCTTCTTCTTGTTGTACGAGTTGACGCGACACATCATAGCACTGGCCCCACATGGTTTCCTCTAAACTTGGCTGAAAGACCCGCAGTGTACAATACTCCATTTGCTGTAACCTCTAACATTTACCCCACCACAAATTAAAATATATATTCCTGCCTTAACCAGATGAGCGTGCAAACTAGAATCACCAGGATGACAGGTAGGGCTAGAAGATTATTTTAATCAAAAAATATAACATGGAGCCGACCCCAACGATTTTAAGCTTACAGGCACGGTACATGCTATCCTAGACTACTCTACACATGAAACTGCCATATGAGCGTCCGGGCTGCACTTGGCTCTTCGCCTCTTCGGGAGTACTACACTACTACTGCAGTGGAGGAGTACTACAGTATGCTTCGGGCCATCTGACACCGATTGAACTACTGCATGTCCACCGCGTACGAGAGGGAGAGCGTGTAGCAAACGAAAGCTTCTCCTAGTCCTGTCAGCCACCACGCTCATGGGCAAGGGAGGGACGCGGCTTCATTGACTTACTGCTCCTGCCTTTGCGTCCATGATAGGTGGGCCCAACAGGTCGGTGGCCCACCTGTCATGCAGCCAATGGCAGGTGCGGTTAAGGCGAGAGTGCGTTGTAGTAATCAAACTTCTCGGTCTTGTACGAGTTGACGCGACACATCAAAGCACTACACTCGATATATTTCAATAATTTGCGTTTACCGATGCATTAATTACAATGCATGCATGCATGTCGCGACTCTCCTTTTGATACTTGCATGTGTTGATTTAATGCACCTTGAAGTAGTATGAATATGTGATGGTAAAGCTTTGTAATGCCCCGGCCCTAATAAAGCGAGAGATGGTTGTGCACGAGGAGGGCGAGATCATGCAGACGGAACAGGAACTGACGATGGAGCTCTCTATGGTCTCGATGGACCTCACCTTGCTCCACTGCCCCTTGTGCCTCCGCCCCTTCAAGCCTCCAGTGTATGAGGTTCGAATACACCTTGTCCGTTCGGCTGATCAAGCAAGGTGCAGGTTTCTTGGTTGATGTGTTGTTCGATTGATTTGTGCAGTGCAAGGGAGGGCACCTGGCTTGCGCGGACTGCCGCGTCGAGCGCCCCGGGAACCAGCAGCAGTGCCAGAAGTGCGAGCGCGGCAGTGGCTTCGACGTGCGGAACACGTCGGTGGATGCCGTCCTCTCCTCGGTGAGGGTGGAGTGCCCGCACGAAGGCTATGTGATCTACGTCACTTACCACAAGCTCGCCGATCACCAAAGCGTGTGTCCGCTCGCGCCCTGCAAATGCCCCGTGCCCATTAGCGGCTACAAAGGCCTGCCGCCGGTGCTCTCCCACCACATTAGCACCATGCATCCCATGCCCGTGCACAGGATCCAGCATGGCAAGGTGCTCCAGCTGCAAGTGCCACTGTCGGAGCCATGACTCTTGCTGTTCGCGGAGGAGGATGGCCGCGCGTTTTTCTTAGTTGTCGGTGTGCTCGACATCGGTGTGCCTATCGCCGTGTCGGTTGTCTGCATCAGAGCAGGGGCATCCCCACTACCGCACTACGTGGCCAAGCTATGGGACCGCCGGGGAGCCCAAAGGTAGGACCGACGCCGTCAAGGTGGAAATGGAGGTGACAAGCAGCAGGGATCCCAGCGACGTCGCCGTGCAGGAGCTGACCTTCTTCATAGTTCCGCCCAAGCTACTGGCCGGGGCTAAGCTGGTGTCCCTCCACATTCAGATTGACAAGCTCACGTCCTAAATGATTCTACAGTGCCTTCTGTTTATCTTAGTAATATGCTAATATAGGGGTTAGCTCGGTCTACTTTAGCTTAAGAGATGGTGGGTTTTGGTGGCGATGCAGCAATTACCTCGACATCAGATCAGCAGTGAAAGTAATTTTGAACAGTCGAATGGATATTTTGTGTCTGTTGGATATAAAGATCCTTTGGGTAAGAAGTAACAACTTATATTTTTTTTCGAAACGAAACAACGATACTAGTATAATTTTTGTTGACATGCACTAATATTTTTGAAACGGACGTCGGGCTGTAGCTAGAAGGGCGGTTGGGACGCGACATCGGCCCATACCGCGGTGACCCCCGATTGGGACGCACCGACTATGGATTTTCTCCCTCGCCGATGTCGACCGCGTCTACGCAGAACATTGTTCCCTTCCCCCTGCCGCGGGATCAGGCCGGATATGTGACTAGCGGTGTGGCTACCGTCGTTCTATGCTTGTGAAGAGAGCAACCCAAGCAAGCAGGCTTGTAGCTTAGGCTTCTGCCAGTGTATATATAGTGGTTTTCTTTTTCTCTCCATATCAACCATTTTATATTGCATACGTGTCATTGAAGAGTGAAATGATGGTTGCTTCTTTCGACTAACTTACTGTGTGATTTGAAGTCCACTGACTGTATTTTTACAAATATATAGTGACATATAGTGTATTTATCTCGTTTGAAATTAAGCCATATTAATCGAAGAGGAGGCAGTATGGACTAGCATTACTTTGTTGTGTCCCGTCAACTTGCCGAACAAGGAGAAGCTTGCAGGACGGGAGAAGCTTGCATGCGGTGGCTCGCAGGACAAGGAGAAACTTTTGACTAATGCAAGCTCTCCTTCGCTCAGGTGGTGGATGTGCAACAGTTAATTCGGTGTCAGATTGCCAGAAGCATACAATGTACTAGTACTATTATTGTTGCACTTCCTGAAGAGGCAAACAACCAAGCACAAAGTTTACTAGTACTAGTACTACTACTATAGTCTATAGAGGTATGTACTATACTAGTACTAGGAACCGGATGGAGGAGCGTCTGCACTCTTATTATATTTTTAAAATGTGATAAAGCAATCTTCAACACATTTGGTTCTATTCGAGGGTTCTCGCATGTGATAATGGAAGTTGATTGCATGGAACACTCGCCACAATTCTCGCTTAATTCTGGCTCATATCCCGTTACAAATAGGAGCGCTCGGTAATATTTCCTCTTTTTTGTTATTCAGCATGTAAACAGGTCAGCAAACCTTGCGGCGTATCTTTGTGCGAACCGTGGTTGCTGCACTTTGAATGTGGCCGAGAGCTGGCTTGATGAAACACCTCGCTTCCTAATTCTTTTTTGCGGGGTACCTTGCTTCCTAGTGACCAATGTCTTGGCTGATCGTCCTAAGAATGCTTATATATGAATAAAGCTCTCTCATTTACCCGCAAAAAAGATTAATCGGAAGGAGGGAGTATGGACTAGCACTACTTGTTGGTGTGTCTCGTCAACTCACAGAACAAGGAGAAGCTTGCAAGACAAGGTGAAGCTCGCTTACGCCTTTTGACTAATGCAACATACCCTCGCCCAGGCGGTGGACATGCATCAGTTCATTCGGTGTCAGATTGCCAGAGGCATACACAGTATTACCGAACATGCGGAGTACCATCATTGTTCGACTTCACGAAGAGGCGAAGGGCCAAGCGCAATGTTTAGTAGTACGAGTACTACTACTACTAGAACCACATGGTGGAGCCTCTGTACTCTTATTTTTTTAATCTCTGATAAAGTACACATTTATTCCGGAGAAGGGCGGAAAATGGCAGCCCAACATGTAATGATGATATCGATCAACCATGCTCAAATATATCTTGGCCTCCGTACGAGCTCGTTTGTGTGTTCTCACTCCTCGTCTCTCTCAAGGAATGGCGGGTTGGCCATTTTGCCGTCAATTGAGATCGGTTTGGCCACACTCCGGTCCCACATGTCAGTGATATGCCAAGAGGAGGTGCGTTGACCGACTGGCTATACGCGTACTTGGTTTTGCACCTTCATACTACTCCTCCCTCCATCACAGTTTACAGGGCACACTTCATTATGATGCATTTCTCTCAATGCATTTCCACCACCAGAGAGACTTTAGACATGTTTGGTTTAATGGTCAATTAATTAGGGTGTGGTAACCGCAATTTTCTCTCGATGTAGTACTACGGTGTGGAGTAAGTGCATGCATGTGTGTACCCGGGGTGGAAGCACTGCATGCATGTGTGTACGCATTATTTCCTCTAGTAATAGACGCCGTGCTATAACTACCAATGCTATTTTCAGGCCGATTGCTAGTGGCCTTGGCCCCATAGATTTTCTGTTTTTCTGAAGCGTGCTCTATAAACAGTGACGGACGGAGTAGTATGAGCGGATTCAAAGAAGAGCATATTGATGGTTGCTTCTTCCAAGCAACTTACAGTGGGAAAGGTGGGGCTTATGATTTGACTGCTCATTACTCACTATTAATGCGGCGCAACGACCGGTCTGAGTCTCCCATGCGGCCGTGCACTACCCCCTCGGTTCTTAAATATACTCCTAAGTATTTGTCTTTCTAGAGATTTCAATGAGTGACTACTCAAATATTTGTCTTTTTAGAGATTCAAATGGACTACTACATATGGATGTATATAGACATATTTTAGAGTGTAGATTCACTCATTTTGCTCCGTATGTAGTCACTTGTTGAAATCTCTAGAAAGACAAATATTTAGGAATGGAGGGAGTACACATACGAAGCAAAATGAGTGAATCTACACTCTAAAATATGCCAATTTGAAATTTGTAAAAAGAAAAATATTGTTGATGACAGTTGTGACGACAAAAAAGAAGCATATTCCTTGTCCTAATGGAAGATAACAACACACTTGTGTTTATCTGAAACGGTGTGAGGACGAGATTGCAATATGGAAAGTACGCCAGACGAGCTACGTTTTGTGCAAAGAACTATGGAAGATCTACATGCAACGACATGGGAAGATGGGCAGTGGAGCAAGGCCGGAGGGGATACCTAGAGGTCGTCGGGATGTAACTAGGTGAGCGGCGGCAGGCGGAATCTACCCATACTGCGGCAGCGAGCAGGTGGCGTAGGCCCTATCGCGCCGGAGCTTGGTCAGAGAGAAAGGCATGTACCGCAGATCAGGACGTGCTGCCTTGGCGCCGTCGAACGAAGAAACGATGCACGTCCTCCCTTTTCGCTGGCAGACGGGATGTGGCCGGATCAGTGACCAACGGTGAGAGAGAGAGAGAGAGGCCACCGCAGCCTTGTGTGAGATACTCTAAAGAGAGACAAACCAGGCAGGGAGGCTCCATTGTATATAGTGGAGCGGACTACCTTTTTCTCCATAAAAATCGTTTTATATTCTGTGTACGTGCCATTGAGCAATATAGCTTTATTTAAAAATAACGCGCCACGCATCAAGTCGAACTTTGTTTCGTGCACGCGTGGTACACGACCTCCGTAGGTAAACAACCGCTACACGTGTTCAAATTAGCACGTGGGCTGCCATTTCGTACAAAAATGAGCTCCACCGTGTACCCGCGCGGGTGTGGCGGGGCACGAAGCATGAGTATGTGCACGGTCACCTATTCTCTTCTTGTATACGTACAACACCTACGTGGGGTTGTGTGCGAGAGATACAAACGTAGAGAGATATAGTGTGTGGGTTCGTGAGAGTTTTTTTTTGGGGGGGGGGTCAATCAAAAAATGTAACATATGCAATGCGTGTGAAATAGAGTCCTGGATATATCATATATATAGAGGGGGCGATCCACGAGAAGAGAGTGGAGGTATCATCGACTTAAGGTGTCCATAGAATCGAAGATAGGGATGATGATGTGTGTGTGTGCGCGCGGTCGATAAAGAGTGCCATCGAATTTGTGTGTGCCCACGTCAAAGATATAGAGTGGCTGGCCTACTAGAACGAGAGAAGGGACAGGTGCAGTTTGTCTCTGTGGCATGGATACCTACCTACAACGCTCGACTATCGGTGTGTGGTGGTGGGGGGGGAGGGAGGCATAATTAACTATAGAGGCACAATGGCTGGTATATGTGTGGAGGAGGAGAGAGGCCTACCTCATGTATTAAGGGAGATCGATCTACCTCATGTATTAAGGGAGATCGATCGGCATCCATGAATATGTATAGGAGAGGAATAAGGTTGGGAGAGAGAAAGAGCTAGAGTGTTGGAGGGGGTGGTAGTGGAGTTGCTTCTAACAAATGGTGGGATAGGCTTGCTAGACAACCGGAGGGCATGCCTGCAATATCAATAAGAGAGGGGATGGCTGCCTGTCTGTGCACGTGCGTGTGAGAGACGGGTCAGGAGGCATGCACGAATGATGAGGGGGACGATATGGCTGTGGTAAGCAGACATAACTACACAGGAAGATCAATCGTCCTTTGTCAGAGAAAGGAGAGACATAACTTGTGAGATACGTCGACCTAGGTATATGTTGGGAGATCGATCGATATACATGCATGTGTGTGTTAGAAGCAAATGATGCACGGGGAGAAGGATAGAGAGAGAGGGATGCATCTAGGAGGTGGTGTGAGAGTCATACTATATCGAGGGGGAAGGAGTGTGCGAGTATGAGATCGATGAAAAGAGTGGTGGGAGTGAGGCATGGACGATGATAAGAGAAGAGGGGAAGCTTGTGTTTGTGCTAGGCACACCTGGCTAGAGAAGCATATTGACCGATGTGTGCCGTAAAGAAGGAGCTGGGGGGGCTACACACACCGTGGGTGAACGACCTAAAGTGAAAAGATGAATTTGTGAGATGGAGCTAGAGAATGCTGAGGGAGGGTGAGAGGGATGCGGGCGTGTGCATGCACGAGAGAAAGTTAGCGCGAGCTAGCTACAAAGATAAGAGGATTGTGTGGGTGTAAAAGACGAATAGAGATCATACTTCATTATAAAAAGCGAATTCGGATATTTGAAGAATTTATCATAGTGTTTTAAACCGACGCATGTGTGAATATATATATAATGGTGATACGCATGGTGTGGTTATGAACATGTTATACTACATATAATATATTTTATCTCCACTCTTATAAAAAACGGAGTTGTTGATGATGGTGTGCCTGCCATCCTGCAATATAGGCTGTCCAATTTATATCTGACGGATAGGATGGAAACTATGGCAATTTTGAAAAAAGATACCCACACCCCTCTCCATATTTGCAAATTAGGCCTCCCCTTGATCATGTTGATGTTCTATGGAACGTATGGGCATCTTGCTAGTACTACGTATAATATATAGAACATTGATCATAATTTGGGCGAATGTGTGGCTTTTGCAGCTCAGGTCTAAATACTTGTCATAATGTAGGGGGCGGGGCACTATACTATGTGTGATAAACACGGTGTACACGTATGGAACATGGTTTAGATTATGAATATATAGTTAGTACATCAAATGTACCATTATTTGGAATCAACATCAAGTGTATTCAAAAAATAGAATTCGAGTTCATGTAGTACACATAGTTCATATCTATCTCTATAGTAATCATGTGGTGTGTTATTAAGGTAATACACGAATGATGGTTGAATTTAGCAACAATCGTAATTGTAGATTCTTATTGAAATAGAGAAATGAATTCAAATTCAGTTCGAATTGCAGCGGTAGTATAGACATTTGGAATGCACTAAAATTCTGGTATGAGTAGGTTACATGCATTATACAGCAAGAGAAAAAATTTAATTGGACATAACATGGATTCATACTCCCTCCTTCCATCTATATAGGGCGTATTGCATTTTTTAAGACCACCTTTGACTATTGAATAGATTAATAGTACATGACAAGCATAATGTGAAAAATATATCATTGGAAGAACCTTTCACAGACGAATTTAAAGGTGTGCTTTGTGTAAGTTGCATGTCATATATTATTGCTTTAATATTTGGTCAAAGTTAGCATCGAAAAACGCATTAGGCCCTATATAGATGGAAGGAGGGAGTAGCTTTGAATAGCATTTTTATAGTAAAACGGGGCAAGACTCTCTCTTTGTGTGGTGTGAATATTTTTACTTTTTTCATTTTCTTTTTGGTTGAGGGAAGTGCGAATTGATTTGGTATGTATAAGTACAATATTACACGTTAGGCTTGTCCCTAAAATTCAACCCGCGCCTTGTTATATCCCGAAAATTCAGATATCATGCTCCCAAAACTGGCGCCTTCATAACCCGCACCTTGCTATCCCGAAATTACAACGTGTGCGAAAACTCCCTCCAGCTGCCAAATCCCGACACGTGAAATCCCCCTTCTAACCCTGAGCCGAAAGGGACACTAGTTCAAATCGGTGGGGGGTACTTTTGTAACACACCCTACATTTTGGACAAGCGCGTCCCTAAGTCATGGTTCACCCCCTCCCATCGCCTCCTTTTTGCCATTCGAAATCCTAGGCTGCCATAACCTCTCTGCTCCAGCTACGAAACCCCACCCTCCTCCGTCCACCACCTCACCGCTGCCCAGTCGGAGCCTCTTCCCCGACGATGTCGTCCACCACAATAGCTCAACGTCCCTCATCCACCTCCCCGGATGAGGATCCGTCGTCCATCTCGTCGTCCCGCTGGTTCAGCCGCCCCGTCCTCCACCTCCATGGAGTTGCTCCGACGATCGCCTCGTCTATCGCAGTTGCTCCATCCCCACAGCACCACCTTAACCTGCTCCACTGGAACCGCAACATCCTCACCGACTCCTTGGATGAAGCCGAGGCCTACTCGGCGCCACCAAAGAGGTTGTACACTCGTCGCATCGCACCTTCTCCTTAGCTCGACCTCCTGGTGCCGACGGTGCTCCATCCCGCACCCCATGGAGCGGCTACCTTGAAGCCAGCGCCGCGGGCGACATCTCCACGGCGGCTCTCCCCCAGTGCGAGGACCCTTCGGCGGCGGCGTCCATACCAGCCGAATATGCTGCTGCTGCTGCGGCTCTCGCTCGATCGCTCGCTCGCCCAGCTGCTGCTGCTCCGGCTCTCGCTCACTCACACTGCTGCTACTGCTCTCCCCCTTGCTCGTGCAGCTGCTTTGCTCCGATTTAGCTACACTTCAGTCGACTTAATTGACTTCTGAGTTAGTCAATTTTTAGGGGGTGGGGGGGGGGGGGCTTGCCGGAGTTAAGGAAGAACCACCCGAAGTGGGGACGGGGCTCGACAGAGAGGTACCCCACTATCTATCTTAGGGTTCAGGGTGGGGGCGGGGGCCTATAGGGCTGGCCGGGGCGGCGGCGGACCGGTGGTGGGGAGTTGTTCTGGGGCGGCGAGGCGGCGCTGGGCCGGCGGTTCGGCCGGTGGTGGCTGGCGGCTCAGGGGGTGCAGGTTGAAGATGAACTGCAGGCCCTCCCTAAACTACATGTCAAGTGCCTCTCTGTTACCATTGCGTTCAGTTTCGACAGTAACATTCAGATTCCACAGTAAATTTCAATTTCGACAGTTAAGTTCAGAGTCAATAGTTTTTACCTCATCTATTGTAGTCAGGTGGTTTTGGTGATGTAAATTTTACATCTATTTTACATCATCTATTGGAGATGCTATTAGAATCCCACTGAGATTGACGATGTGTATCTTGTGCTGCTTGAGCCTTGATGTCTTACGGCTCACCAGGGCTGCTCCAACGATAGAATGATCCATCACAACAGAGCAGTGCCCCGGATGCCATCTACATATTCCTTAGATCTTCCTCCACACCCCCGACAGCCACCTCTGCCTTAACTGCTTCAGCGACCAACCCAATGATGCTGAGGTCGACACGGCTACGGTAAAGAGGTTGTACACTTGTTGCATCACTTATTACTATACATTCATGTCGATCCATTAGGGCTATTTTGGTTTGACGAAAAAACATAGCAATAGGGAATTTTCCAATGGCACTCTACTATTCAATTATTCATGCATTTTCTTGAAAGGAATGAAGCAAAACATCCACCTGGACCTACTTTTCAAAATCCTATTCATGAAAACAAGACCAAGTGCATTAGTGGCAGAATAACATTCTAACTGTACACGCTTTCATATGGTTTCACTTTATTTTGGCCATGGTCTTTGCATTCCTCTGCTCTTCCAATTCCTGTAAACCAAACACTCAAGTTGACAGAAATCCTGTGTTTAGAAATGCTCTGTTTACCATGTGCATTCCTATCCTATTCCGGTGTTTTTCCTATCCCTGCATTTTTAGAATCATGCAAGCCAAATGAGCCCTTATAGAATTACTTCAGTTACAGGAAGGTGTCGAAGGGAACTTTGTGTGGTTTGTCCTGCTCCTGCCGCGAAGTCGTCCACCTCAACTGAGTTGTTCCATCGACAGAAACATCCACCAAACCAGACATCACGACTCCCGACCGTCTTTCGCCGCCTCAGATCTCCTTCCTGAAAGCACAAGTGCTCCCTAGGTGGTTTTGGTAATTAATGTCAACATATCTCTTGTTGGACTAACACTTTTACCTAGTATGTTTCAGATAAGTTCAACAATGAAGTGGCATGGACTAGAGGATGTGGAACCCCCTTCAAAATGCTAAGGATAAAGGATTGGCTCAAGCTCCAAGCTCAAGGCTCTACATTTTATATTTTAGTGATCCAAGATCACATTGAGTCTATAGGAAAAGCCAATACTATTAAGAAGGGATGAGGTGTTGCTTAATGGCTTGCTTGCTCAAAGTGCTTAGTAATATGCTCCAAAGCCCTCAACCACTTTCTCACTTCCAAATATGTCCCACATCAAATATCCAACTCACCCCCACCGATTCTTTCTATCCGGAGCCACCGAGTTCAGTTGACATAGCCACTGCCAGAAACCCTAATCAGTTCGGTCTCACCGATGGGATCTCGGTCTCACGGAGATGGGCTTGCAAACTCTATGTTACCTATTGCAATATTTTTGGTCCCACCGAGATATGCAATCGGCCCCACCAAGTTTGTTTGGCCAACTCTCTGTTTCGCTTATTACCCAAATCGGTCCCACCGAGTTTGAGTAATTGTTCAAACCAAGTTTTGGATTTACCCTAACCCTAGCACATCGGTCCCACCGAGTTGATCCAGTCGGTCCCACCGAAAACCCTAACGGTCACTAGCTTTGCTGAATCGGTCCGACCGAGTTTATCAATTCGGTCCTACCAAGATTGGCAAGTTGTGTGTAACAATTAGATTTTGTGTGGAGGCTATATATATCCCCCCACCACCTCTTCATTTATAGAGAGAGCCATCAGAACAAACCTACACTTCCAACTTACTTTTTCTGAGAGAGAACCACCTACACTTGTGTTGAGGCCAAGATATTCCATTCATACCATATGAATCTTGATCTCTAGCCTTCCCCAAGTTGCTTTCCACTCAAATCTTCTTTCCACCAAATCCATATCCTGTGAGAGAGAGTTGAGTTTTGGGGAGACTGTCATTTGAAGCACAAGAGCAAGGAGTTCATCATCAACACACCATTTGTTACTTCTTGGAGAGTGGTGTCTCCTAGATTGGCTAGGTGTCACTTGGGAGCCTCCGACAAGATTGTCGAGTTGAACCAAGGAGTTTGTAAGGGCAAGGAGATCACCTACTTCGTGAAGATCTACCGCTAGTGAGGCAAGTCCTTCGTGGGCGACGGCCATGGTCGGATAGACAAGGTTGCTTCTTCGTGGACCCTTCGTGGGTGGAGCCCTCCGTGGACTCGCGCAGCCGTTACCCTTCGTGGGTTGAAGTCTCCATGAATGTGGATGTACGATAGCACCACCTATCGGAACCACGTCTCAAAAATCTCTGTGTCTCCAAATTGCGTTTGCACACTCCAATCCCATCTCTTTACATTCTTGCAAGTTGTATGCTTTACTTTCCGCTGCTCATATACTCTTTGCATGCTTGCTTGATATGTATTGTGATTGTTAAACTTGTGCCAAAACTCCACTTCAACTTAAAGAAATTAAAAACTGCAACTTTTAGCACTTAGTGTCTAATCACCCCCCCCTCTAGACACCTCTTCTCGATCCTTTCACTTCCCTTCCGCCAGCACCCACTGCAATGGCATCACCATCATCGACTCAGCAGATGAACCTGAGGAGTACAGGTCCACAAGAGTGGTCACACTCTTTTGTTTCTGCTTATGTTATGCATTGCTTAAAATTACCTGCTACTTTATCGTCTCGTTCACCTCTTGGACTCCAAGTCAGGTCCAAATTAATGTTCAAACTTGAGTTCTAAATTAGTTGTGGGGCACATGTCGAGGAAGCAATTAATAGTATCTCTGTCTAATATCTGGTTCACCTAGGGTATGCCTATGTTGTTCATCTTGGGTGGGAAACAAATAGTAAAGAAATCATCATCTGTCTTTTTATTAAACTAAAGCAATCATAAGCCTGTTATCATTATTTTTGGATCCATCCACTGGTTGTTACCATCACTCTAAATTTCTGCATGCTCTCCTTACATAATCTCACCATTTTTTCGTATGCATGTCAGATATTGTACATAGTCATGCTGGACATGTAGAGAAAAAGAGAAGTGTTTTGCGCGGCAATACAATGTCATGCAGACATCACTCCATGGTGGGTTTAATGGAAAACCCTCCCACCCTCTCCAGGTTGTAATCCAGAGGAAGATATATGTTCTGAGGCGGATTTAGACACTGCTGACCACTCCTATTTACCCCCAAGGTGTTTGCTCTACCTTGGCATGATGATGTTAGTCATATCATGCATGTGTTGCCTTGTAGTGCCTACTTTTGACATCATATATGTCATCTTCTTAGTTTAGACATGTTCTGTAATGCCACATGTTTAGTTTCTATATTATATATGGGAAGTATGCAGTATCATGTCTTTTAGCCAGCCATAATATACGTGAAATGTGCAATGCCATCCTGTTTAACCAGGCATCATATATTTGAATGATATCTTGCCCATCCTTTTCTTCATTACATTTCCATTTGTCAACAATGTTTGTACATTAAACTACTCTTCCTGTGAATCAGCCATTTGGGTGGGAGATTGAAAAATCTGGATTGAAAACGAGGCCTTCAGAGCAGACAGTGCTACCTGTCGAAGCAGATCTCTTGTTGGGTCCCGATAGCTCCTCAGAGATGGATTCAGAGACAGATGACCAGTCCTATTCCCCCACCGAGGTGTATGCTCTAACTTGGCACGGTTATACTGCTCATATCATGCATATGGTGTCTTGCTTTGCATAGTTTAGACATCATATACACAATATTCAACACCATGTTCTTAGTTCAGACATCATATCTAATGCCCTCTGTTTAGCATATAAATCACATATGTGAATTAAATGATGCGATCCTGATTACTTAGATAACATGTAGGTGAATTATGTCATGTGATCCTGTTTAGTTATTCATCATATCTTTGAATTATGTTATGCTATGCTATCCAAGTTAGATAGACATCATATATGTGAAATTATGTCATGCTATCCGTTTTAGTTAAACAATATACATGTCAACTATTTCATGCCCTCTTTTTTCCACACTATCTATTGAATTTGTCTCTTATACAATGTCTGTACATTCAATTGTGTTTCTTGTTTATCAGCCATTTGAATTGGAGCGGGTGATGCCAGCATCTAGTGGACTAAAAACATGGTCTTCAAATAAAACAGTGCTACCTCTTGGTGGAGATAGCACCCCGGTTGTACATGCACGAGAACCAGCCCTACCACACATAATCCAAACTCTCACAGATTGTAACCCTACTGCGATGGACAGAGAACCAGCTAAAACAGTGTTACCTCTTGGTGGAGATAGCACCCCGGTTGTACATGCACGAGAACCAGCCCTACCACACATAACCCAAACTCTCGCAGATTGTACCCCTACTGCGATGGATAGAGAACCAGCTTCACCCAATCTAACCCCAACCCCAGCAGATCTAACCCAGTTCCTGTTGACACAACACCATCTCCACCACATAGCTCCCAAACAAGAGTAGTTAGTAAGGCAGCTCTAGTGCCCAAAGGGCCAGTACTACCACGGTGAACCCCAACTCCACCAGTTAGTACGCCTATTCCTGTGGAGGAAGCACAGCTAGCTAGTCGTAGTTTAGCATCTATCGCATTTGATGTTGTTAAATCGTATGTGCGTATCTTCCCATCTTGGAAATATTATACTAAAGATGAAGGAAAATGCCAGTTGCAGGTGTTTGTCTAGGAGTTATGTGTAAGTAATGTTATTCATGGCAATTACTTTGCTTTGTCCCATACATCCTACCTCCATGATGGTTATAATACAACAAATTTTCTCATTTTTCTCTATAGAGAAGGACCGATTTGGAAACTCAGGATGAGGTAACCTGTGCTAAACTGCTAATACCTCTGCTATCTTCAAGAATGCTTGGTGGCAGTATCGGAATTACCTGAAGAAACGTACTTCACTAGCAAAGAAACTCATCAAATTCCCTTACGTTCTCCTGAGACACATTTACTGGACGATGACTAGGAACGCCTTGTTCTGTACTGGTCCCGAACCAAGAATGTGGTATGGTCTATGAGCTCATTTTCTATTTTAAGTACTATATTCTTGCGTCTTACTGTACTCTGTTCATGTAGAACAAGTGCCTAAACCTGAAGAACAACTGTTCTAATTTAAGATTCCATTGCTATGATAGTTCAAAAAAGCGCTAGGCGTTAATTGTGCATTTTCCACTGCCTTGCGCTTTACTGACCAAAGTGCATGCTTATGTGCATTTATGCACAGATTAAGCGTAGGTATGCGCAATGCGTTTCGCTAACGCCTAGAGCCTAGGCGCGCCTTTTTTAACTATGATTTCTAGCGTGCATACTGCTTTGCTCTTGTATCACTTTATTTACTCATACAAACTTATTTTTAAATTGAAGGATCCAATCGAAACTCCAATGGCACAGCAGGCATGTTCACGCATGTTTCTTTAACAGGCTTGCTTTTATCAATAGCTCTGTTGATTTCAATTTCAATTGTGTATACAGTTGACTTCTCATATCATGCACATTACTAGCATCACAACAGAGCCAATAGTGTTGTTGTACATGTAGACCCGTGGTACCCATTTGAAATCTTGTTGTGCCGTGTAGTTTGCCACGCTTTGTATTCTTTCACTACTGCTTTGTCTTGAACTGAAATGATTTGAACCGTGTCTCTATTTTGATTTGGCAAGACAATGCAGTGACCATAGGACATAGATATATGTTTGTTTGATGCTTTTATTATGTACTAGTACTTGGCAATAGAAGACTTGGTAGTTTAATCCTATCCACCTTACTAATGAACTGGTTCATCGAAATGAGTTTCATATACTAGTACATGCTAAACCTGTTATGTGTCTGCTTGTTTCTTCTTTTAGAATGCTGACAAAATATTGGGGACGAGTGCCTTATTAAGAAATGGTAAAGGAAGTAATGCAGATAAGGTTTAGGATAGTGACACATCCTTGTTGGTCTCCAACAAAGCTGATAAAACAGCTAAGGAAGACTATCTCAAAGACAGTGAAACAACACCAAAGTCCTGTCTTGATTTAGTGTTCGAGTTACTGGCCACTACCGGTTGCACAAGCTATTCAAACTCACGGTATGAATCAGTTTGGTTTCTTGAGTCTCAACTACAAGCTGAAAGACATTGATCAACTATGCTGCGACAAGAAGCGGAAGGACTGCGGAAGTCCCTGGAGCATTCAGATGCATACTTTCTGGTTAACACCAAGCGTTGGAGGATTTTAGCGCCAAACAGGACAAAGCTAATAAGCTTTCTAAGCTTATTGCCAGCATGGTGGATACCACGTTTCTTGAGCTCTTCTGAAGTTGTTTCAATTATGCTCTTGTTTTGCTGCCGGGTTTATTTGCACTGGTGGCCAATTTTGACGACCAGTGTATGTTATATGCTGTTTTGTTCCCTATATTTGAACTGGTGGCGAACTTTGATGCCCAGTGGGTGTAATATGTGTAATAGCGGTAATAGGCTAGCGTAAATTGCTTGCTTATTTATTTCCTTATTGTCTTGTTTAGTTGTTTGCTTGTAGTCACTGTAGTTCTTTTTCTGTGCTTTTCTAGTGGCCACAATAACCTATTTTTGGAAACTAGGCCAAAATAATCATGGGCCTCCTGCGGGCCGTGCCATGTTTAGACGAAGTCAAACGGGCTGGCCTTTTCACAGGAATGGGCCTCTGTTGGGCCGTGCCATGTGTCGACGTATCATAGGTGCTTTGGGTCCAATGAGTGGATGACATCTGTCCCAACGGTGAGCCGACACATGTTTCCTCCAGCCAATGATGATTTTACACATGGAAAATCCCCATTTGCCGGGGCTATTAACGGGTTATCGGATCCAAAACCGGACCCGATAGCTTAACATCGTTCCATTACGGTGGATGCCACGTGTCGGTCACCCTTGACGAAAGCACTTCTGTGACACATGATTTATCGTCATGGAAGTGGACACTTTCGTGATGATAATTTTGGTAATGTGATGGAACACTTCTACGACAGCACAGGTATGACTATCTTGATTCTGTCATAAATTTGTCATGGATGTACATGCATGACAGAAAACGTGACCTACTGTGACAAACACGTATCATGACAGAAGTGTATTTATTTGTAGTGTCTAGTCGACCCAAGGGAGCATGGGTTCGATGCGAGGTCACTCCTCGTGCAAGGTTTGGTTGACGGAGGCAGATCTAATAGAGAGGGGCTTGACAGAGATCGTCCGACTGGAAGCAGGGCATTAGTTTCTTGTCCCAAGTGCTTCAGCAGAGCCATCCGAGCCGCTGAGGTCCCGCCCAACTCTAGATTGGTTGTGCCGGATTCGGGGTTCCGTAGACCCTTGAGAGGTTCGAACACTGGGGTGCGTATGAAGAACTCCCTCTTCCCAACCTGCCGGCCCAACAATTCCACAGCCTAGCTCGACGAACCCGAGGGACAAGGGACCCAACAGTTTATCCTGGTTCGGGCCACCTTGCGGTGTAATACCCTACTCCAGCTTTGTGGTGGATTGCCTCATGGGGCTGAGGATGAACTAGTATAGTGGATGAACAGCCTCGGGAGGTGAGGTGTTTCAGAGCTCGATGAGCTAGTGAGGGGGTCAGGGTGGAATGGATCTGATCCCGTCCATGCTGGTGGCTAAGTCCTATTTATAGTGGCATTGGTCCTCTTCCCAAATGTAGGCGGGAAGGGATCCCACAATGGCCAAATTCAAAGGGAGACTATCGGTGTCAAAACTGGCGGATCTCGGGTAGGGGGTCCCAAATTGTTCCCAAACTATGCGTCTAAGGTCGATGGTAACAGGAGATAGGGGACACAATGTTTTACCCAGGTTCGGGCCCTCTCTATGGAGGTAATACCCTACGTCCTGCTTGATTGATCTTGATGAATATGAGTATTACAAGAGTTGATCTACCATGAGATCATAATGACTAAACCCTAGAGGTCTAGCTTGTATGGCTATGATAATGTATGTCCTCCAGACTAAGTCCTCCTATTTATATAGATACCGGGAGGATCTAGGGTTACACAAGGTCAGTTACAAAGAAAGGAATCTACATATTTAGTCGCCAAGCTTGCCTTCCACGCCAAGGAGAGTCCCATCCGGACACGGGTGTAGTCATTGGTCTTCGTACCTTCACAGCCCATCAGTCCGGCCCACGGCTAATAGGCCGAATGCCCGAGAACCCCTTAGTCCAGGACTCCCTCAGTAGCCCCTGAACCTGGCTTCAATGACAAAGTATTCGGCGCGTAGGCCTATCTGTCGGCGTTCTGGGAACGGGGGTCCCCAGACTTGCCTGCCTGCGGCCTGCGGTGTGGCTCAAAGGGGGGCCCAGCACGGCCCATCTTCACCAACGCAAACTCAAGACCCTCGCGAGGGGCCAAGCCTCGCGGGGCGGACGACACGGAGCTTCCTCAGGCACGGCCTCGTCAGGCTGGCTCACGAGGAGGCGGAGAGATCAAGGCAGGGTACCTCGCGAGGTGCCCGTGACGCAAGCCATGACGACTCAGGGCGCCAGGCGGGTGCCAGCCCACGCAGCGTCCTCCTTTCCTCTTTGGTGCAAAGGGGGGCAAGCGCAGCCGCGGAGTATCGAGGCGTCAGGAAAAGGTTGCCATTTCGGTGAAACGAGACCAAGACCAGGAGGACTACGAGAAGGAGGTCACCGTGGAGCCCAAGACGGCGTCATCACCAAAGCCTTGCGCAGGCGAAGACTGCTTTTGTCAGGATAGCTGATACTTGCTGTCCCCTTTCAAATTAGCCCACCATTGTTGGCTCCCTTCCCGCTCGATATTTGGGAAGAGGACCAGGGCCTCTATAAATAGGACCAGCCACCCACATGGCGAAGGGTCGACCGGTTGGAAGGAGAGAGAGAGAGAGAAAGGCGGTTGAACTCCTCTCAGCAGTTAATTGCCCCAGCCAAGAATAGACCCTCGTGAGGCTGTTCTTCCTTGTATTGTTCCTCATCATCAACCCAAGAGGCAATCCACACACCACACACTGGAGTAGGGTATTACACCACAACGGTGGCCCGAACTAGTATAAACCCTGTGTCCCTTGTGTTGTTCTTTTCATAGCTTTGATCCTAGCACGGCGGAGGGGTGCAGGTAGGTAGGAGGCGAAATCTCCGCGCGTACCCAATGTTCAAACCTCATGGGTCTGCCGGAACCCGAAATCCGACTTTTGGCGCGCCAGGTAGGGGTGCGCCGGAATTCGTCTTCCACCGCTTCGTTGTCCTCCGACCATCGCGCCCATGTCTGACGCTCGTCGGGCCCGCGCAGAACGCCGGGCCGCCTTTGCTTCCCGCGTCGCCCAGACGGCCCCTGTCGGTGGACGTCCCCGCCGTTCCCCGTCACCTGCCGTCAACTCCGCCACCGGCCCGGTGGGGGACGAGCGGCAAGCATCGTCCCGGCATCTGTCCGTGCGGCAAGACGGCCGCACCGCAACTCACTCGCTCACCCCAGCTGGTTCTTCGTCCCGCGTGCTCCGCGCGCCCATGGAGCCCCGCAACCTCTTCCCCGCCTATCGCGCTGCACCAACACCCCCAGTCGTCGCGGCCCTCTTGGGCGGCTCGCAGGCGCCGCCGACAAGTTACCACGTCAAGCCGTTCATCTGCCGGGTCAGCGCCGCTTCCACGCGGTAGGGGGCTCCCCTGGATCGGGCGGCGCCCAAGACCGGCCTGAGCTTCAGCCCGGAGGACCACCCCTCCAACTCGGCCTGCTCGGGCGCGCTCCCCATGCTATGCACCCCCACCATCTGCCAGGTGGCCGTCACCAGAACTCTCATCGATGGCGGGGCGGGCCTCAGCGTGCTCTCAGTCGAGGCCTTCAACCTCCTCTGCATACCCCTGGAACGGTTGCAGCCCAGCCGGCCCTTCTCAGGCGTTGGGGGCAGGTAGTCCAGCTCCTTGGGGCAGATCTGGCTCCCAATGACCTTCGGCACCTACGACAACTTCCGCACGGATCTGGTCGACTTCGACATCGCCCCCATCGGCCTCCCCTACAACGCCATCCTCGGCTACCCAGCGCTGGCCCAGTTCATGGCCGCAACGCACCTGGCGTACAACCTCATGAAGATGCCCGGGAGCAGCAGTGTCCTCACCGTGCACGGGGATGCCGGTGACGCTCTACAGGTGCTCAAGCTCGTCTTCAGGACAGCAGCGTCGGCACAGCCTGCAGACTTGGGGGCCCCCGAGCCCAAGGGGGCTGCGCCCGCCAAGAAGAAGCAGTTGTTCACCCAAGACAAGGCAGAAACCAAGCAGGTACCCGTCGATGAGGACGGGTCCACCAACGCCACTTTCACCATAGGCACCCACCTCAAACCCGAGCAGGAGGAGGCCCTGGTCGTGTTCCTGCGTGCAAACAAGAAGGTATTCACTTGGGAGCCGGACCAGTTGGCAGGGATCCCCAGGAGCGTAATCGAGCATCACCTCAACGTGTGCCCCAACGTGCGCCCTGTGAAGCAGAAGGCCAGGCGGCAGTCACAGAAAAGCAGGCCTTCATCGTCCAAGAGACCCGCAAATTAGAGGCCGCTGGGGTCATTCGCGAGGTCCGATACCCAGATTGGTTGGCCAACCCTGTCATTGTGCCGAAGAAGGGAGGGAAGGAACGCATGTGTGTCAACTTCACCAACCTCAACAAAGCATGCCCGCAAGATCCGTTCCCGCTCCCCCGCATCGACCAGATCATTGATTCCATTGCGGAATGCGACCTGTTATGCTTCCTGGATGCCTTCTCTGGGTATCACCAGATCAAGATGGCGGTGGAAGACGTCGAGAAGACGGCCTTCCTAACCCCGTGCGGGGTGTACTGCTACACCTGCATGCCATTCGGGCTGCGTAACGCAGGGGCGACCTTTCAGCGGCTGATGCATATCACCTTGGGCCCGCAGCTCGGGAAGAATGTTGAAGCTTACGTCGATGACATCGTGGTAAAATCTCGGGAGGCCAGGACCTTGATACAAGACCTGGAGGAAACCTTCGCGAGCCTCAACGCAGTGAACCTACGGCTCAACCCAGAGAAGTGTGTGTTCGGAGTCCCCTCGGGCAAGCTCTTGGGTTTCCTCGTGTCCCACCGAGGCATCGAGGCTAACCCGGAGAAGGTCAAGGCGGTGGAAGACATGAGCCCGCCAAAGACCCTCAGAGAAATGCAGAAGCTCACGGGGCGCGTGACCGCGCTAGGGCGCTTCATCTCCAAGTTGGGGGAACGAGCCCTGCCCTTCTTCCAGCTAATGAAGAAAAAGGGGCCCTTCGAGTGGACTGAAGAGGCCGACAAGGCGTTCCAGGATCTCAAGAGATACCTGACCAGCCCACCGGTCATGGTGGCCCCGCGCCCTCAGGAGCCCCTGGTGCTCTACCTCGCCGCCACTCCCTACTCCGCCAGCGCAGCCTTGGTAGCAGTCAGAGAGGAGCGCCGGATCAAAACCACGGCAGCAGCCCGGGATAAGGCAGAACAGGGACAAGGAAGGCCCACAGAAACCGCCATCACGGCTGAGGAGGATCAGCCGCCGCAGAGGGGCGCACCAGAGGCGGAAGAGGCCCCTCTTCCAGATGGCCAGTCTCAGGAGGCCTCATTGCCTCAAGAGGCGCCACGGTCTCCGAAGGGAGCCACCAGCACTGACGCACTCCACCTCGTTGAGCACCCAGTGTACTTCGTCAGCACAGTGCTGCGGGATGCAAGAGCACGGTACCCCATGCCTCAAAAACTCCTCCTCGCGCTACTGGTGGCTTCGCGCAAACTGCGGCACTATTTTCAGGGTCACCCCATCAAGGTCGTCTCGTCATACCCCCTGGAGAGGGTGCTCAGGAGCCCCAATTCAGCTGGGAGGGTCGCTGAGTGGAACATAGAGCTGCAAGCGTTTCAGCTCGAATTCAGCACGACCAGAGTCATCAAGGGAGCAGCGTTGGCGGATTTTGTGGCAGAATGGACGGAGGCGCCAGGCCTCAAGGCCGACGAGGATCGGTCCCTGTCCCCGGGAAGCGAGGCGCCAGAAGGCTGGGTCATGTACTTCGATGGGGCGTTCTCCAGACACGGCGCAGGGGCTGGGGCGGTGCTTATATCGCCCACCCAGGACAAGCTCTATTACGCCGTGCAGCTTTGTTTCCAGCAAGGCGAAAAGGTCTCCAACAACATAGCGGAGTATGAAGGTTTAATAGCGGGCATGAAGGCCGCAGCTGCCCTGGGGGTGAAACGCCTCACCATCAAGGGCGATTCGCAGCTCCTTGTCAATTTCTCCAACAAGGTGTACGAGCCGAAGGATGAGCACATGGAGGCCTACCTTGCAGAGGTCCGCAGGATGGAGAAGCAGTTCTGGGGGTTGGAGTTGCAGCATGTGCCCCGTGGCACCAATCAGGAAGCCGATGACATCGCCAAACGCGCGTCCAGGCGGTTACCTCAGGAGCCTGGCGTTTTCGAGGAGTGGATCTTCAAGCCTTCAGCCTTACCGTCATTATCAAACACGGCTCAGCCCAGGGAGGAGCTCCCTCAGCCACCTGCCTCAGGAGCTCCGGCTTGTGGCCCGGCCTCGGGAGCACGCCTGCTCCTGACGATGGAACCTCAGGAGGGATGTTGGATCACGGAGCTCCGGAGCTACCTAACGCAAGGGACCCTGCCGGAGAAGGAGGAGGAAGCAGAGCGAGTGGCGCGCCAGGCCACGGCATACTGCATCAAAGATGGAGAGCTCTACCGGAAGCGACCAAACGATGTATCCCTGCGCTGCATCTCCAGGGAGCAAGGGAAGGAACTACTGGAAGATATACACGGCGGAGACTGCGGACATCATTCGTCATCACGGACCCTCGTTGGCAAGGCGTTCCGCAGTGGGTTTTACTGGCCCACCACGCTCAATGACGCCGTTGAACTAGTGAAAGCTTGTGAGGCCTGCCAGTTCCACGCCAGGCAGATCCATCAGCCGGCAGGGGGCTTGCAGACTATCCCCCTTTCGTGGCCATTCGCAGTCTGGGGGCTCGACATCTTGGGTCCGTTTCCTCGGGCGCCAGGGGGCTACCGCTACCTTTACGTTGCCGTGGACAAGTTCACCAAGTGGGCTGAAGTGGAGGCTGTCCGCACCATTCCTGCGGGTTCCGCAGTCAAGTTCATCAAGGGCATCGTGAGCCAGTTCGGGGTGCCGAATCGCATCATCACGGACAACAGTTCACAGTTCACCAGTAACCTCTTCAAAACATACTGTGCTAACCTTGGAACGCAGATATGCTACGCTTCAGTGGCGCACCCCCGAAGCAACAGCCAGGCCGAGCGAGCCAACGCGGAGGTCCTGAGGGGCCTCAAGACCAGGACGTTCAAGAAGAAGCTGGAGGCTTGCGGCAGAGGTTGGTACGACGAACTGCAGTCCGTGTTGTGGTCCATCCGCACCACTGCGACCAAGCCGACTGGAGAGACCCCGTTCTTCCTGGTCTACGGAGCAGAAGCAGTCCTCCCCCACGAGGTCAGACGTCGCTCCGCGCGGGTCCTGGTGTTTGACGAGGCGCAGCAGGACACCATGCGGGGGACGGACCTCGTGCTAGGGGAGGAGCGTCGCCGGGAAGCCGCGCTGCGAGCGGCGAGGTACCAACAAGCGCTGCGGCGATATCACTGCCGCAACATCCGCCCCAGGACTCTAGAGGTAGGAGACCTCGTGCTCAGGCGGGTTCTCTCCAGGGAGGGATTGCACAAGCTCTCTCCCATGTGGGAGGGCCCGTTCAAGGTTGTTCATGTTTCCAGGCCCGTCTCCGCGCGCTTGGACACTTAGGAGGGAGTGCCGGTCCAGAATGCATGGAACATCCAGCACCTCTGGAGGTTCTACCCCTGAAAAGGCCCGGAGCCTGTGAAGCAAGGCGAGTGCCTGTGAAGCTATCATGTTTTGGAAAAGGCCCGGAGCCTGTGAAGTAAGGCGAGTGCCTGTGAAGCTATCACGTTTTGGAAAAGGCCCGGAGCCTGTGAAGCAAGGCGATTGCCTATGAAGCTATCATGTTTTGGAAAAGGCCCGGAGCCTGTGAAGCAAGGCGAGTGCCTGTGAAGCTATCGTGTTTTGGAAAAGGCTCGGAGCCTGTGAAGAAGGCCAATGCCTGTGAAGCTCGCCGCCCGTGACACTCTCACGTAATAATGAGTTGGGGCTGTACATGCCCCGGAGTCTCAGGAGCGCCGGCCTCAAGCCCTGGGGCTCCATCCCACGCCCAGTGGCAGCACTTAGATCCGCGCTGGTGAGAAGACGTCGAAGACTAGACTAGGTGCCGAACGCGGCTTTCCATTTGCTTTCTGCAGTTGGCTTGTTCCTCTTCATTTGGAGTTTTATTGAAGTTGTTGCCGTCTTTGGCTTGCGGTTCTTCGGCTTTTCACTCTCCTGCCTCGATTTCTCTTGTGCAAGGCCTCGCGAGGGGGAGAGCCGAGCGCCCTCGTGAGTGTTCCTATCCTAGTCACTCAAAGAGTTCGCGACCTGGGCCCCTTACAGGAGCACCCCTCCAGTCCGTGCCCCACGGGCACCGCGACACAAACAAAGGGCCTGGGTCGGTCGCCCCCCCCACGGCCGGGGCCAGGAACTATCCACGCTCGGGCACATAGCCGGAAGGTACGGTAACGAAAGCAAAACGATGATTAACAAGCAATAACCCAAACATGCCCCCGCGGGGCTCCGCACTATTGTCTTTGTTATGCAGGAAAAAGGGAAAAGGAAGAACAAATCTGGTGCGGCTCGCCTCACACCGCCCCACAGGGAAGGCCCGAGCTGCCTCCGGAGCTCAGGCGGACCCCCTCTCGCGCTTCACCAGGGCGCGACGGCGGGCGGACACGTTGCCACCCCCCAAGCAGATACGACGACGTGGAGGCTGATCGCGGCCACCGCTAGAGGAGTCGCCGCCTAAAGAAGAACCGGAGAAGCTTGGGGAACCCCGAGCGCCGCCAGCCGTGCGAGCGCTGCTCTCTCCATCGTCACCGGAGCTGGGTTCCCAGCCGCGGTCGTCACCCTCGGGGCAACACCCTGCGCGGCGACCATCTTCCCCAAACACCCTCACTTAGAGGGTGGCGTCGCCGTCGAACTTGAAGTGTAGGGTGCACCGACGGCACAGGCCACGCGCGCGGGCAAATGTCTGCCAACCGTGGGCCAGGGATAGGCTCCCAGCCGCGGAGACCTCCAGAGAGACCCATGAGGCCCGGCTGCAGCAGCCGTCGGCCTGGAGCCAGAGGCCGCCCGGGGCGCCGGCCGGGAGCTCGCCGAGGAGGAAGCGAGGAAGCGGAAGCCGGGTGCTAGCCGGCTCCGCCGACCACACAATGAACTCCGGTAGCACTTCAGCAGCACAAACGCGCGGCCTGGGGGGACGCGCAGCTGGAGCGCGCCCCCGGCTGCAGCAATCCGCCCGTCGCCGTGCTGAAGATCGCCTCCACGGCCGCGGGGAGCCACCGTGGTGGCCACAGGATGCTTGCGAGGGCGCCCTCGGCCGCACTTGGGTGGGGGAGAGGCGGGCTCAACCCGGCAAGCCTTCCCCTTCTCGGCGGCTGAGAACCTCCTCGACGGGGCCATGAAGAAAAAGGAGAAGCAAGGGGGATGAACTGGAAGGGCGCGCGCCGGTCCATACTTATGGCTGGCGATGGCCAACCAACGGCCCCCATGATCGCAGGTAATTATGATCCGCTTTGCATGCAGGGACTCGTCCAATCCGTGCAGTTGCCGAGGCGCCGTGGGGAAGTAGAGACGCCCACGTCCAATCAACCGCCACGCGGTGCCCAAGGCCGCAGGCTGTCAGGGCCCACGGCGCTTTGCTCTTGCCCTTCCGCCTCCCTGCATGGCCAAGTCCGGGCACGCCTTGGGCTCGGGGGCTACTGTCGGCGTTCTGGGAACGGGGGTCCCCAGACTTGCCTGCCTGCGGCCTGCGGCGTGGCTCAAAGGGGGGCCCAGAATGGCCCATCTTCACCAATGCAAACTCAAGACCCTCACGAGGGCCAAGCCTCGCGGGGCGGACGACACGGAGCTTCCTCAGGCACGTCCTCGTCAGGCTGGCTCACGAGGAGGCGGAGAGATCAAGGCGGGGTACCTCGCGAGGTGCCCGTGACGCAAGCCATGACGACTCAGGGCGCCAGGCGGGTGCCAGCCCGCGCAGCGTCCTCCTTTCCTCTTTGGTGCAAAGGGGGGCAAGCGTAGCCGTGGAGTACCGAGGCGTCAGGCAAAGGTTGCCATTTCAGTGCAACGAGACCAAGACCAGGAGGACTACGAGACGGAGGTCACCGTGGAGCCCAAGACGGTGTCATCACCAGAGCCTTGTGCAGGCGAAGACTGCTTTTGTCAGGATAGCTGATACTTGCCCTTCCCGCTCGATATTTGGGAAGAGGACCAGGGCCTCTATAAATAGGACCAGCCACCCACATGGCGAAGGGTCGACCGGTTGGAAGGAGAGAGAGAGAGAGAGAGAGAGAGAGAGAGAGAGAGAGAGAAAGGCGGCTGAACTCCTCCCAGCAGTTCATCGCCCCAACCAAGAACAGACCCTCGCGAGGCTGTTCTTCCTTGTATTGTTCATCATCATCATCCCAAGAGGCAATCCACACACCACACACTGGAGTAGGGTATTACACCACAACGGTGGCCCGAACCAGTATAATCCCTGTGTCCCTTGTGTTGTTCTTTTCATAGCTTTGATCCTAGCGCGGCGGAGGGGTGCAGGTAGGTAGGACGCGAAATCTCCGCGCCCACCCCAGTGTTCGAACCTCAAGGGTCTGCCGGAACCCGAAATCCGACACTATCTTCAGCATTGCAAGGCGGGTTCCTCCTTCCGAATTCCAAAATAGTCTTCGGATGTATCGACGTGTCCGGACCTGTAACATACACCACACAGAACCGCAGAGAGAATATAATTTCACACGCGTCCAATCTGCTAACAACTTTTTACAACGTGACATCACGCTCGCCCAGTTTTTCGAACCGTTTCCTATCTCGCCGTTCCACGTTTCGAGCACGGTTGCTACTAGCACATTTTGTCGAAGCAGAGATTGTGTCCCCTTATTGCGGGATTCTCATTAATACAAGCGCGGGTAACCCAACCGTTCCGTTGGAAAGATTCCTTAGGAATAGGCACGCTTTTAGGCTCAGGAGGAGGCGCTTAATCCCCGCTGCCTTTATAAAGGAATCAAGGGTCGTCCTTTTTGACGCCAAATCTCTCCCCAGCCTTTCCAACCTCGAGTTCTAGCACCCGAGGTTTCGACTTTGTTGCTCCGAGCTTTCCCCATTATGTCCGGACCTAGCCCTCAAGGATGATGGGTGGCTTCCTCCGTTATAGAGGAGGATATTGCGAAGCTTCGAGCGGCCGGATAGCTGACCGCGGAAATCTACCACAGGCTTCCTGCTCAAGGGAAGATTATCCCAACCCCCAGATCTGGCGAGAGGGTCGTGTTCATCTCACACTTCCTTCGAGGGCTAGGGCTCGCTCTTCACCCCTTTGTCCAGGGGCTAATGTTCTATTGTGGACTAGATTTTCACGATCTAGCCCCGGAGTCTTTCCTCCATGTCTCGACGTTTATCATCACGTGCGAGGCCTTCCTCTGAATCCCCCCACACTTTGGCTTATGGCTCAAGACCTTCAGTGTGAAACCAAAGGTAGTCTATGAGTAACAGGCGGAGTGCGGCGGTGCTGTAGTCAGCTAGCTCACCAACACTCCTTGGCCAAAAGGCTCTTTCACCGAAGCTTCCAATCAATGGCAGCGAGAGTGGTTTTACATTACGGAGCCCCGCATCACCAAGTGGGTAGCTGCACCCATGTTTCTGCCTGGCCCACCGTTACAGCTCGCATCATGGGCCAACAAGGGGCTGGACTGGGGATCAGTTGATGAAGTGCGGACTCTATAAAGCCGCATCTAGACCCTCCTCGAGAGGGACATCGACCTTTTCAGCGTGATTCAAGTAATGTTGATTAGCCGAATCCTACAATGCCAACGTAGGCCTCTCCGTATGTGGGAGTTCAATCCGGAAGGACCACGAACCCTCCAACACTTCTTTGGCATTATGCACAAAGGGATGTGGAAGTTGCTTTTCAGAAAACGAAAACATTGGCCGGACACTACTCAGGGCACAGGCCTCGACTATAACCGTCTGGATACCCCGGTAAGCACTTGACTTTCGAACACCCCCCCTTTTTTTAAGTATGCCACAATACATTACTGAGCAAACTATCTCCTTCCAGGGCTAGATAAAGAAAGCGGAGCTAATTAGGTGTCCGGCCCCCTTCCCGATGGTTCGGCGGATCCTGTATTAACAAGGATGCTAACCCTGGCACCGTACCAGATGCCAGTGAAGGAGGGCAAGGCAGAGAGGACCAAAGATGGCCCCCATCCTGTAGGTGTGCCAGACATTGTGTCCGGAGGAATCAAGATTCCATCGTTCGAAGACAAAAATGACGAGGAAGTCAACGTCTCTTTCCCCCATGGGAAGGAAAGGGCCTCCTCCAAAGATTGGGAGGAAAAGGCTCCTAAGTGAGGCAAAATGTCTTCGTCGGGTGGCTCAGGCTTGGAGGACAACATCATCATGCAATCCCATGATGAGGACAAGCCTCAGGCCAAATCGTAAGTGAACAAGGGTGTTTTAAACATGTCCCGTCCCTTTCTTATAACGTCTAGAATATATGTTTTTTGCAATCTTCTTCAACAATCCTCTTCCTCAAGGGATCTTCTCCCGGAGATGATAGAAAGCGAGATGTCTCCACCCATCTCCTCACCCGACAGGGTGGATGACTTCGATGTGTCGTCGTGGAGGGTTTCTCCCGATCAAGTGGTGCGAGGGATGATGAAGACACAACCCGAAGGTGATACTTCGGTGGCCCAGGGTCTGGAGACCAACAATAAAGGCTCCGAACATTCCAGTCTACAGTCGGATATGAATAAACGGACTCCTTTAACGGGAGGCCGTACTCCTACGGCAGCCTCCGGAGACCTAGAGGCGCTGGATATATTGACGAACATGCTGCGACATGCGTCCGTCTCAGAGGAACATCGCACCTTGATGGGCACGGTGGTCGAAAAGGTCCTGGCCGCGAAAAGGGGATTAAATGAGGCCTTCGTGGATCTTCTAAGAGGCTTCGAGGTTTGTACTGTAATTTGTTCGATTGTGTTTTATTCAAGAATACACATGTGTATAGATAGTAGCCCCTGAGACTCTGATTGGATTCCCGAGGGAGGCGATCAGCGGATCAAAAGATATGCCCAAGAAGTAATATGTTTAGTTGGAACACAGGCTATAACCTCCTCGGAAACTGTCCGGACTGTAGAGATTGCGAATTTGCAACACAAGATTGATGAGGTAGATGCTGATATCATGCTTATCAACATGCGTCTTGACGAGTCACAAGGTATGTATTCGGAGCAGTCCTTACATATATGTATTTGTAATATAAGCGTGACGCTGAAAGTTGCGTACTGGAATGTGTATGGCTGCAGATGGTGCCGCCGCTATTGAGAATCTTCGGCGGAGCTGGCCCGGGCCAAGGAGCAGGCCCGGTTTAGTAACGCGGCTGCCGAAAAGGCTTGGGCCGAGTTAAAGGACGAACAGGCTGCTCGACACCAAGATGAGGAGAAAATATCCGCAATGGCGCTCGAACTGAAAAATGCTACGAGCCGTTGTGAATTCCTAGAGGAGGAGAATAAAGCCAAGCGGCTGAGCTTGACAAGGCCCCGCGAGAGGCGAAAGAAGCGCGGTCTGAATCCAGAGCGGCCCGTGAGGAGATCCGGCAAGCTAGGGAGATTGCGGCTGGTAAGTCATTTTTATTACACGCAAAGTTCGGCGATCCGAATTATGCTCGGCTTAACCATGTGTGGAGTTCTCCAGACGTGTTTTTGGACCTGCCGAAGAGTTCATCCGATGCGGTGCAGTTTTACCAAGCGCAAGAGGGATATGCAACGGAGAATCTTTTATAGTAACAGTTTGGTGCATCAAAACGCCCTCTGCTACTGAATGTACAGATGTCTCAATGGGCCGAGCTTCACAGGATGTCCGGCGCTGCCATGAAGAATGTCATACTTCAGCTGTGGCCAACTGACCCGATTCCGAATAGATATTTCGGCTTGGTGCGGTGGCTCGCTGATGCGGTGCCACGTATCGTTACCATGAAGCGGTCGGCATGCATTGAAGGTGCACGGGTGGCCTTTGCCCGAGTCAAGACATACTGGGGGAAGACGAAGGCCGTCGATGTTGCAGCGCAGGGTCCACCCAAGGGAAAGGACCATCATGCAGCATAGCATTACTTTGAGGACGTCTTAGAGGCTGCCCGCTTGATAGAGGGTCAATGTTCGAAAGGCATAATATTTGAGTGAACCTTATACGAGTTGTAAAATACAATTGTTATAATTAGTCTATATTTTGATTTTGCCTAAAGGATTTTGTTACTCCTGTGCGGCCGTTTGTATACGAACTGAAAGTTTTCCAGTCGTCGGTTTAGCCCCCTCGTAGGAAGTACATGGGTGTTTGGAAAAGCATTTGATCACTCTTGACCCAACGTCTTTGTCCGTGAAGGAGGTGTCAATGCGGTGAACCAGGCAACCGGACTATAGGGCATTAACACTTTCACTTAGCCATAGGAGGTTTATGGTGGGTCTACGACATAGCCCCTGATATGTATGCGGCTTATTCATGCGATGCGTTTACATATTTGACCAGAAAGAGGTCCTTCGTGTAACACGGAGGGAATCACGAAAGATTCTGATAAGTCATCAAGTGGTTTACCAGCTCTCGCCGCATCATGACAGTCACTTTTCGGCTTTCTCTATTGTGGTGCTTAACCAGGTGAACCGGAAGCACAATCGCAGTAGTTCTCCCTTTACTACCCTAGCCGATAGAGCGGAACATAGGATAGCAAGCACAGGAGCCGGGCAACCCAACTATTTACCCAAGACATGATTCAGAGCTGATGCATATAAGGACAAACTCGCGATGCCAAAGTATGCTATAGAGCTGTTCGGACTTGTCGGAAACTCCTTTGTTCCCATACCGAGCCCCTGGCAAATTATGCCGAGGTGTACATTACAGACAACCATAGGGGCAAAACTCGGTCCTTTTAGAAAAGAATGGATTATTTTTACTGGGATCTGAGTGATGTGCCAATCATGTACATAGATAATACAGCCACAACCCTGACTATTTGATATGCCAGGGGTCGAAGGCGGAGGAAAAAGGCACTTTACAGGCTCGAAATAGAGAGTGTGGCCTGCAAATAGTTATTTTGGACCTCCTGTCGCACGTCTGCATCGCCTGTCCTCGGTGAAGGGACTCCTTGACGGAAATAGCCCTTAAGTGTGTACGAATCCGAACTCCGATAGAGTCTGAGGCCAGCCATTGAACCACCTGTGGAGGGAAACAAGAAAGAAAAACAAAGAGAAAAAAATAATTAAAAGAAGGAAAGTTATGGGAGTACTTTCAGGTCCGTCCATGTTGTGTTTCTGCCGGTGCCCATGGTATTTTACGTATGTAGTTATGTATGCGCGGTACAGGTTTTCCAGGTATATGAGGCGGATGGTGGAAGCTGAACTACTAGTCTTGTATGGGTTTTAGACGATCATGTTGGATGGGGACTGGTGGCTTAATGGCCGATGAGGTATGTGGTGTAAGGACCCCTCTGTGTAGATCGGCTGAGATAGCCGTAGTGTGATCCTCTGCACGGAGAGAACGCTCCATGCGTTCCTCTGTTGGAGATGGTGCCATGTGTACCATGTTCACTGTCTTTATTTTGGGGGAAACTGCTTCTGATCCCCGGTGTTTGGTTGGCAAGTTCCATCGTCATCGTCGGGCGGCTTCTTCCTGATACGTCTCCAACGTATCTATAATTTTTGATTGCTCCATGCTATATTATCTACTGTTTTGGGCAATATTGGGCTTTATTATCCACTTTTATATTATTTTTGGGACTAACCTATTAACCGGAGGCCCAGCCCAGATTTGCTATTTTATGCCTATTTCAGTGTTTCGAAGAAAAGGAATATCAAACGGAGTCGAACCAGAACGAAATCTACTGGAGAAGTTATTTTTGGAAGGAAACCTACCGGATAGACTTGGACCCTAGTCAGAAGATGAAGGAGGAGCTCACGAGGGTAGGGGGCGTGCCCACCCCCCTGGGGCGCGCCACCTGCCTCGTGGCCCACCTTCGGTCCACTGACGTACCTCCTGCACCCATATATACCTACATAACCTAAAACTTCTAGAACAAACAATAGATCAGGAGTTCCGCTGCCAGAAGCCTCCGTAGCCACCGAAAACCAATCTAGACCCGTTCCGGCACCCTGCCGAAGGGGGGAATCCTTCTCCGGTAGCCATCTTCATCATCCCGGTGCTCTCCATGACGAGGAGGGAGTAGTTCTCCCTCGGGGCTGAGGGTATGTACCAGTAGCTATGTGTTTGATCTCTCTCTCTCTCTCTCTCTCTCTCGTGTTCTTGATTTGGCACGATCTTGATGTATCGCGAGCTTTGCTATTATAGTTGGATCTTATGTTTCTCCTCCCCCTCTTCTCTCTTGTAATGAATCGAGTTTCCCCCTTGAAGTAATCTTATCGGATTGAGTCTTTAAAGATTTGAGAACACTTGATGTATGTCTTGCCGTGGATATCTGTGGTGACAATGGGATATCACGTGATTCACTTGATGTATGTTTTGGTGATCAACTTGTGGGTTCCGCCCATAACCTATGCATAGGTGTTGGCACACGTTTTTGTCGTGATTCTCTGGTAGAAGCTTTGGGGCACTCTTTGAGGTCCTTTGTGTTGGTTGAATAGATGAATCCAAGATTGTGTGATGCATATCGTATAATCATACCCATGGATACTTGAGGTGACATTGGAGTATCTGGGTGACATTAGGGTTTTGGTTGATTTGTGTCTTAAGGTGTTATTCTAGTACGAACTCTAGGGCTGTTTGTGACACTTATAGGAATAGCCCAACAGATTGATTGGAAAGAATAACTTTGAGGTGGTTTCGTACCCTACCATAATATCTTCGTTCGTTCTCCGCTATTAGTGACTTTGGAGTGACTCTTTGTTGCATGTTGAGGGATAGTTATGTGATCCAATTATGTTAGTATTGTTGAGAGGACTTGCACTAGTGAAAGTATGAACCCTAGGCCTTGTTTCCACACATTGCAATACCGTTTACGCTCACTTTTATCATTAGTTACCCTGCTGTTTTTATAATTTCAGATTACAAATACCTTTATCTACTATCCATATACCACTTGTTTCACCATCTCTTCGCCGAGCTAGTGCACCTATACAATTTACCATTGTATTGGGTGTGTTGGGGACACAAGAGACTCTTTGTTATTTGGTTACAGGGTTGCTTGAGAGAGACCATCTTCATCCTACGCCTCCTATGGATTGATAAACCTTAGGTCATCCACTTGAGGGAAATTTGCTACTGTCCTACAAACTCTGCACTTGGAGGCCCAACAACGTCTAAAAGAATAAGGTTATGTAGTAGACATCAAGCTCTTTTCTGGCGCCGTTGCCGGGGAGGTGAGTGATTGAAGGTATATCTTTAGATCTTTTAATCGAGTCTTTTAGTTTCTTGTTTTATCACTAGTTTAGTTTATAAAAGAAAATTACAAAAAAATGGAATTAAGTTTGTCTCATATGCTTCACCTTTTTAATATCTTTCATGAGTATGATGGAAAGGATAATTGTGCTCAAGTGCTAGAAGAAGAAATCTATAAAATGTTTGGCACTAAATATTTGAATGATGAGCATGATTGTAATGTTGTTAGTATGAATTCCTTGAATATCCATGATGCTAATGATATGCAAAGCCACAAGCTTGGGGAAGCTATGTTTGATGAAGATAATATTTTTTGTCCCCCAAGTTTTGATGAGCAAATTTATTATAATGAAAGCATGCCTACTATCTATGATGATTATTGTGATGACATGTATGCTTTAAAGAATAATGATAACCATGAAACTTGTCATCTTTATTTTAATTTTCAATCACATGATAGTTATTTTGTTGAGTTTGCTCCCACTATTATTCATGAGAAGAATTTTGCTTGTGTGGAGAATAGTAAAATTTATATGCTTGTAGATCATGAAAAGAATGCTTTAGGTGCTGGTTATATTGTTGAATTCATTCATGATGCTACTGAAAATTATTATGAGGGAGTAATATATGCTTGTAGGAATTGCAATAATATCAAGTTTCCTCTCTATGTGCTTAAAGTTTCGAAGTTATGCTTGTTTTGCCTTCCTATGCTAGTTGATTATTGTTCCCATAAGTTGTTTGCTCACAAAATCCCTATGCATAGGAAGTATGTTAGACTTAAATGTGATAGTCATATTCTTCATGATGCTCTCTTTATGTTACAATTCTTACCCTTTATGTGAGCATCATTGAAACCATCGTGCCTAGCTAGGGGCGTTAAACGATAGCGCTTGTTGGGAGGCAACCCAACTTTATTTTTGTTACTTGCTTTTCGTTCCTGTTTAGTAATAAATAATTCATCTAGCCTCTGTTTAGATGTGGTTTTATGCTTTTAGTTAGTGTTTGTGCCAAGTAGAACCTTTGGGAAGACTTGGGGAAAGTCTTGTTGATCATGCTGTCAAAAACAGAAACTTTAGCGCTCACGAGAATTGCTGCCATTTTTATTTGGAGAGTGCTATTTAGTTAATTCTTTTTGAAGATGATTAATAGATAAATTCTTCAGGTCCAGAAATTTATTTTAGAATTTTATGAGTTCCATAAGTATACGTTTGATCCAGATTACTACAGACTGTTCTGTTGTTGACAGATTCTGTTTTCATTGTGTTGTTTGCTTATTTTGATGAATCTATGGCTAGTAAAATAGTTTATAAACCATATAGAAGTTGGAATACAGTAGGTTTAACACCAATATAAGTGAATAATGATTTCATTACAGTACCTTGAAGTGGTGATTTTCTTTCTTATACTAACAGAGCTTACGAGTTTTCTGTGAAGTTTTGTGTTGTGAAGTTTTCAAGTTTTGGGTAAGGATTCGATGGACTATGGAATAAGGAGTGGCAAGATCCTAACTTGGGGATGCCCAAGGCACCCCAAGGTAATATTCAAGGATAGCCAAGAGCCTAAGCTTGGGGATGCCCCGGAAGGCATCCCCTCTTTCGTCTTCGTTCATCGGTAACTTTACTTGGAGCTATATTTTTATTCACCACATGATATGTGTTTTGCTTGGAGCGTCAATTTATTTTGTTAGGATTTGCTTGATGTTATTTAGAATAATGTTTTTCATCTTTTATTTCAATAAAAGTGGCATTTATAGCCTTTACTATGCCTATGTTACAAGTATACATGTTGCTGTTTGAAAACATAAAGTTTACCGCTGTTGCAATAATTCCCTAGAAAAGTCAGAATGTGATAAAATTTTGAAACCTGTTGCATATTAAGCTCTGATAAATTTACTACAGTGGGAATTTTCTTTAATAATTTTTGGAGTTAGGGAAGTATGGATGTTGCAGCATTCTTTACAGACTATCCTGTTTAGGCAGATTTCTGTTATGTTTGCATTGTTTGCATATGTTTGCTTCTTTAATGATTCTATTTGAGGATAGGACTATTAAATATGCAGAGAAATTTAGTATGCAATGTTGAATAATAATTTTAGTGGTTTTCTACAGTATAGTATGATAAGGTTTTGGCAATGGTTTATACTAACTTATCTCACGAGTCCTTGTTGAGTTTTGTGTGGATGAAGCTTTTGAGATTTAGGTAGACCGTGATATGAGAGGAATTAAGGAGACACAAAAGCTCAAGATTGGGGATGCCCAAGGCATCCCAAGATAATATTTCAAGAAGTCTCAAGCATCTAAGCTTGGGGATGCCCCGGTTGGCATCCCACCTTTCTTCTTCAACAACTATCGG
>NC_057797.1:510324765-510338150 GCF_018294505.1 Triticum aestivum | reverse complement strand
CCAATCGATCGGCTTCAGTTATGAGCAGTAGCGAAGGAATCGCTCGATCGGGTTCAGTTAACAGCCATCGATCGATCGCTCGGGTTCAGTAACGCGTAGCCTGCAGTGCAATCGCTCGGGTTCAGTTAGAGCCAACGCCTCGCACACACGCGCGTACGTGTACGAGAGAAACGCGCATCACTTGGCCCCCGACCTCCCACCATAACCGGGAACTCTCTGAAATTCCCCCCTCGCTTCTACCACGGTTTTTTCTATCATGGACGGCCCAAAGAATGTCATGCAGCTGCGCCTCGGGCCCGCCCAGGACGAAAAGCCCATTTTCTATCATGATTTTTTGTCATAGAAGTAGGACCCCACCACATCTATGATGATACCGGGTTTTGTCACAATTATCGTCATAGAAGTGTCATATTGAAACGCCCTCGATGTGGCTATATCTCATACGTGTCGAGGCACGATTTAGAGGCATAACCACACTGAAAGTAATGTCACAAGTAAGGTAATCTTCACAACAACCCATGTAAAAAGATAAAAGGGGTAAAGGCACATAGTTGGCTTACACTCGCCACGTCACACAAATACATGAATAACATTACAATCATCCAATACACTCATGGTCCGACTATGGTACCAAAATAAAATATCAACCCCCACATGTGACACGGTCCCCGATCGCCCCAACTGGGCATCACTACTGATCATCTGGGAAAGACACATAGTAACGGCGAGAGTCTTCGTCGAACTCCCACTTGAGCTCAAGCGCATCGTCTGGAGCGGTATCATCGGTCCCTGCATCTAGTTTGGAAGCAATCTGTGAGTCATGGGGACTCAGCAATCTCGCACACTCGCGATCAAGACTATTTAAGCTTATTGGTAAGGCAAGGTAATATGTGGAGCTGCAGCAAGCGACTGGCATATATGGTGGCTAACCTATTCGCAAAAGAGAGCGATAAGAGAAGGCAAAGCACGGACGAAGAACTATGATCAAGAAGTGATCCTAGAACAACCTACGTCAAGCATTACTCCAACACCGTGTTCACTTCCCGGACTCCGCCGAGAAGAGACCATCACGGTTACACACGCGGTTGATTCATTTTAATTAAGTTAAATTTCATGTTATCTACAACCGGACATTAACAAATTCTCATCTGCCCATAACCGCGGGCATGGCTTTCGAAAGTTCAAATCCCTGCAGGGGAGTCCCAACTTAGCCCATCACAAGCTCTCGCGGTCAACGAAGGATATTCCTTCTCCCGAGACATTCCGATCAGACTCGGCATCCCGGTTTTACAAGACATCCTCGACAATGGTAAAACAAGTCCAGCAACACCGCCCGAATGTGCCGACAAATCCCAATAGGAGCTGCACATATCTCGTTCTCAGGGCACACTCAGATAGGTCAAGCTACGAGTAAAACCAACCCTCGAGTTTCCCCGAGGTGACCCCGCAGGCTGCCTAGTTCGGACCAACACTCAGAGGAGCACTGGCCCAGGGGGGTTTAAATAAAGATGACCCTTGGGCTCCAGAAACACAAGGGAAAAAGAGGGTAGGTGGCAAATGGTAAAACCAAGGTTGGGCATTGCTGGAGGAGTTTTATTCAAGGCAAACTGTCAAGGGGTTCCCATTATAACCCAACCGCGTAAGGAACGCAAAATCCGGGAACATAACACCGATATGACGGAAACTAGGGCGGTAAGAGTGGAACAAAACACTAGGAAAAAGGCCAAGCCCACCCTTTACCAAGTATATAGATGCATTAATATAACAAGATAATTTGGTGATATCCCAACAATAAGCAATGTTCCAACAAGGAACGATCTCCAATCTTCACCTGCAACTAGCAATGCTACAAGAGGGGCTGAGCAAAGCGGTAACATAGCCAATCAACAGTTTTCTAGGACATGGTGGGTTAGAGGTTTGACATGGCAATTTGGGAGGCATGATAAGCAAGTGGTAGGCATTGTAGCATAGGCATAGCAGAAGAGCGAGCATCTAGCAAGCAAAGATAGAAGTGATTTCGAGGGTATGATCATCTTGCCTGCAAAGTTGTCAGAGTTGACTTGATCCTCGTAAGCAAACTCAATGGGCTCCTCGTTCACAAACTCGTCTCCCGACTCTACCCAAACAAGACAAACAAGCAAAAGGAACACAATCAACGACGTGCAATGCTCGAACAACATGATGCAAACATGATGCAATATTTGACAAGGAATGGTTGAACCTGGCCTCAACATGGAAATCCAAGAGTGCCACTGGAAAGGTGAGGTGATTTCGGTTGAAATCGATATAAAGATCACCGGAATCGGATGCACGGTTTGGAAATGGCAAGCAAAACAAATATGGCACCGGTCTGCGATAATCAGCAAGTAACCATCTAAATGCATCAAGATAATTATGCTACAGCACTCAAACATGACAAAAAAACATGGCAGGGACCCACTCATGATGCTTGACAAAAGATGAACACTGAGCTACGGCTAATTCATCCATTAACAGGTTCAAACAAGCATGGCAAAAATGCAAATGGTAACAGGTTTCGGACTTAGTGAAATTAACACAAGTCTGGAATTTAACATCAGAAAGCACACTTTAGAGCATGAAAACTACATGCTACAGGAACTTAACATGGCAAAGTAAGGCATGACATGAAGCTACTCAAGGCACTTAACAAAAGTCCCTGAGTGACCTTGAGCCAAAAGGGATCATAAAATACAATTGCAAGCATGTGAACATGGCAAAAACATAAACAGATCTCAGACTTGGTGAAAAACTGGAGCATGCAAATCAGTTAACGAGTAGGCATGTTTACGAGCTCGATGCACTCACTACAGAACATGGCATGACAAACTAAGCATACACCCAACAAGAATACATATCATAGAAGCTAGACATGGCAAGAACAACAACATAGCATGCACGGATCAATAGCAACATCCTCGGCAAAATCGCTAACAAGTCAACAATCTGCCAGGATTCACGAAATAGCAAAAGTAGAGCTCGATTGACCCAAGCTAGGGTGCTCCATAAATGCAAACAAAGACATGGATGGATAGAGCACCACAATGTTAACAAATCATCCTTACTGATCATCCTCACAAGAGGCACGGATCACTAGTAAACAACATGAACATATGGCATACCGACAAAATCAGGACAAGGACTTAGTGAAATTCGAAGTCCCTGAAATCAGCATTACCGATTGCACTACTTTGCAAGCTTGTGCTAGTCACCACACATATCACAAAAATACATGGTAAGCACCTCTGTAAAGATGGCATGTCATATAACAAAACTCATGTAGAGCTCAGGAGCATATCATGCACACACTAATCATGGCAAAAATGACAAATAGCTATTTGATGCAGCAGATCTGACAAATTTATCACATAGCCCTCTTCCAACAGCATTTCGGGCATCAAAATGAGCTCAAATGAAAATGATGTAATGAGATGAAATGATGTACTCTTTGAGACGAACATTTTGATATGCTACACGCACAAATCAGAGCTATGGATGCAAAGATACGCCATGCCAAAGTTTGCAAAATAATTAGGGTTTCGGGGGTGAAAAGGTCAACCGAGATCTAGATCTGAGATCTACTGTAGCACGAGCATTGTAGCAGTGCGGATGCTGAGGTTTGCCGGGGACGAAGAACGCGGCGGCCGGAGTAGTGAGGGACACCGGAGTTGGGGCGGCGCTTGCCGGCGACGAGGGGCGGCGAGGAGGCGGCGGCGGGCTCGGACGACGAGGTGGCCTCGGGCAGCGCGCGACGGCGCCGGGGCAGCCAAGGCGAGGTGAGGCGGCGGCGTCCGGTCGGCGTCGGGCGCCGGCGAGGAGAGGGCGGCACGCCTCGGGAGGAGAAAGGGCGGCGGGGTCGCGGTCCACTGGCCCAATGGGCGGCTCGGGCGGGCCTTCCGCGGGCTCGTCGGGCCGCGCGAAGGAGTGGCGGCCCCATGTGGGCGCGGGGGCGCCACATGGCATCACGGGATTGGTCGGCGGCGACGTCCGGCTAGGAGGCAGACATGTTCGGCGGCGGAGGAGCGGATTTTAGGGTTAGGGTGCGAAATGATCCGCGAATTTTTGGAGGAGACCTAGTTTTATAGGTAGGAGGAGCTAGGAAGCTCCAAATGGAGTGCGGTTTGCGGACACGCGATCGTGATCGAACACTCTAGACGATGGGAGAGGTTTTTGTGGGTTTGGGCCAAATTTGAAGGGTGTTGGGCTGCAACAAAAACGAGGCCTTCTCGGTCCCTCGGTTAACCGTTGTAGTATCAAACGAAGTCCAAATGGCACGAAACTTGACAGGCGGTCTACCGGTAGTAAACCAAGGCCGCTTGGCAAGTCTCGGTCCAATCCGGCAATGTTTAACCCCCACACACGAAAAGAGGTAGAAAGGACCACCGGATGAGATAGGAGCGCCGGAATGCAAAACAGACAACGGGGAAAATGCTCGGATGCATGAGATGAACACGTATGCAAATGCAATGCACATGATGACATGATATGAGATGCAAGACAAAGGCAACAACACACGGAGACAAAACCCGAACCCAAGGAAATAAAATAACTTAGCGCCGGAAACGGCAAGAGTTGGGATACATATAAGGTAAATTATAGCAGGGGTGTTACAACACTCCACCACTACGAAAGGATCTCGTCCCGAGATCTAGGACTGGAAAAACGCCGGGTACTCAGAACGGAGGTAATCCTCGCGTTCCCAAGTGGCTTCACGGTCGGAATGGTGTGACCACTTGACTTTGAGGAATTTGATTGACTTATTTCGAGTCTTGCGTTCAGTTTCTTCAAGAATAGCAACTGGGTGATCACGATAAGAAAGGTCTTCTTGAAGATCAATGTCTTCGAAGTTGACGGTGCGGTCAGGGGTCTTGAAGCACTTGCGGAGCTGAGAGACATGGAACACGTCGTGCACATTTGCAAAGTTTGAAGGAAGCTCAAGTTGATAAGCGAGATCGCCTCTCTTGATGACGATCTTGAAAGGGCCCACGTATCTAGGGGAAAGCTTCCCTTTGATACCGAAGCAACGAGTACCTTTCATTGGAGAGACGCGGAGGTAAACATGGTCTCCGATCTCGAAAGCCAAATCACGATGCTTACTATCATAGTAGCTCTTCTGGCGCGATTGTGCTGCTTTGAGGTTATCACGAATGACTTTGCACATTTCCTCTGCCTCAATGATCAAGTCATTTCCAAGAAGTTGACGTTCACCGGTCTCTGACCAGTTAAGAGGAGTACGACACTTCCTGCCATAGAGAATTTCAAATGGGGCCTTGCCCGAACTTGCTTGAAAATTGTTGTTGTAGGAGAACTCGGCATATGAAAGACAATCTTCCCACTTCATACCGAAAGAGATAACGCAAGCCCTGAGCATATCTTCGAGAATCTGATTGACACGCTCGACTTGACCACTAGTTTGAGGATGAAAAGTTGTGCTGAAATGGATGTTGGTGCCCATGGCCTTCTGAAAAGAATCCCAAAACTTGGAGGTAAAGATGCTGCCATGGTCTGAAGAGATCAACTGTGGAACGCCGTGCAGAGAGACAATCCGAGAGGTATACAGCTCCGCCAATTGAGCTGCAGAGATAGACTCTTTGATAGGAAGAAAGTGAGCCACTTTAGTGAGTTTGTCAATGACAACGAATATAGCATCATTGCCACGCTTAGACTTTGGAAATCCAGTCACGAAGTCCATCTCAATGTGGTCAAACTTCCATTCTGGAATGGCAAGAGGTTGAAGGAGACCAGCTGGTCGTTGGTGTTCTGCCTTCACTCTTCTGCAGACATCACATTCATTCACGAATTGAGCAATCTCGCGCTTCATTCGAGTCCACCAATAAGCCTGCTTGAGGTCCTGGTACATCTTCGTACTCCCAGGGTGGATAGAGAGGAGTGAATTGTGTGCCTCGTTCATAATGACTTTACGAAGGTCACCTTTAGGCACAACAATGCGATCCTCGAAGAAGAGAGTATCCTTGTCATCAAGGCGATAGCACTTGTACATGGATTGACTCTTGGCAATCCCAATCTTCACCTTCTTCACCATAGCATCAAGAAGTTGAGCCTCGCGAATCTGATCTTCCAAAGTAGGAGGGACTTGAAGGTTGGCGAGGAAACCTTGAGGAACAACTTGCAAATTGAGTTTGCGGAAAGCTTCACAAAGCTCGGGTTGGTAGGGCTTGAGAATCAGACTGTTGCAGTAAGCCTTCCTGCTCAATGCGTCAGCAATAACATTGGCCTTGCCTGGAGTATATTCGATGCTCGGATTATACTCTTGAATCATTTCGACCCAACGAGTCTGCCTGAGGTTGAGATTAGGCTGAGTGAAGATGTACTTGAGACTCTTGTGGTCAGTGAAGATGTCCACTTTTCTTCCCAATAAGAGATGTCTCCAAGTCAAAAGAGCATGCAAAACTACCGCCAACTCGAGGTCATGAGTGGGGTAGTTCTTCTCGTTGGGCTTCAATTGGCGAGAGGTATAAGCCACAACTTTCTTCTCTTGCATCAACATTGCACCAAGACCTTGAAGAGAGGCATCGCAGAAGACCTCGAACGGTTTGGATTCATCAGGAGGAGTCAGAACTGGAGCAGTGACTAATTTCTCTTTCAAGGTGTTGAAAGTGATGTCACATTCAGGAGACCAAACGTACTTGACGTGCTTCTGGAGAAGGTTGGAAAGCGGCTTCGCGATCTTTGAAAAGTTCTCAACGAACCTTCAACAGTAGCTTGCGAGACCAAGGAAGCTGCGGAGTTGCTTCATGTTCTGAGGTGGTTCCCAATTCACAATTGCAGACACCTTCTCAGGATTCACCGCTATGCCCTTGGCAGAGATGATATGCCCAAGATAGAGAACCTCATCGAGCCAAAACTCGCACTTTGAGAACTTGGCGTAGAACTGATGTTCTCTGAGCTTATCGAGCACCAAACGCAAGTGCTTGGCATGATCTTCCTTGTTCTTCGAAAAGACCAGAATGTCATCAAGGTAGACCAAGACGAAGCCATTTGTGTAGGCGTTGAAGATGAAGTTCATCATGTGAGAGAAAGTCGGCGGAGCGTTGACGAGGCCAAAAGACATGACAATGTATTCATATGAACCATAGCTTGTTCTGAAAGTCGTCTTGGGAATATCTTGCTCACGGATTCGAATCTGGTGATAGCCCATACGGAGATCAAGCTTGGAGAATACTTGAGCACCTTTGAGTTGTTCAAACAGCTCGTTGATGTTGGGAAGTGGGTACTTATTCTTTATAGTCTTCTTGTTCAATGGACGGTAGTCAACACAAAGTCGGTCCGTTCCATCCTTCTTCTTCACAAAAAGAACTCAACAACCCCACGGAGAAGAACTAGGTCGGATGAGACCCATACGCTCTTGAATATCGAGTTGCTTCTTCAGCTCCTTCAACTCTTCAGGTCCAAGCTTGTAAGGACGTTTGCAAACAGGTTCCGTGCCAGGCTCAAGATCGATGATGAATTCAACTGGCCGGTGCGGAGGCATTCCTGGAAGCTCTTCTGGAAAGACGTCTTGATATTCGCAAACGACTAGAATTTGAGAGATGGCATCCAGTTCACCCTTCTCATTGAGAGAAAACAGACGGATGGTATCATCACGAGTGGCAAAAACAATTACATCCTCAGACGAATGAGTCAATTGAATCTGCCTGGCAGCACAATCAAGATGAGCCTTGTGCTTAGAAAGCCAATCCATTCCAAGCATAAGATCAATATCCGAGTTTCCAAGAACCACTAGAGAGGACAGAAACTTGTAGTCGCCCAATGTGATAGAGACATCGGGAGCAACCAAACTAGAAGTCAAAAGCTTGCCGGGAGAAACAACTTGCATGACTTAGGGCATAACCTCAGTATCAACATTGTGCTTCGATGCAAATGGGAATGACAAGAAAGAATGCGATGCACCAGTGTCAAAAAGTACTTTTGCAGGAACATCGTTAACAGGGAGATTACCCATGATGACATCTGACGAGTCCTCTGCCTGAGTTGCATTCATCAAGTTGACCTTGGCGTGCTTGGGGTTATGCTTGACCACAGCTATACTTGCCGATCTCATAGGAGGAGGAGGAGGGAGACGCCTCTGATTGAAGCATTTGTTGGCATAGTGACCCTTCTGTTGGCACTTGTTGCACGTGACCTCTGAAAGTGGACGGTGATACGGAGCACTTGATCTTGGAGCTTGAGACGAAGTCTTGTTCTGAAAGACAGGGTTGGGTGGGTGGGAAGATCCACTGCCACCTTTGCTCTTCTGCTGATAAGGCTGACGGAACGGAGAAGGAGGAAGCCAATACTTCTGCTGCTTAGCCACTTGAGTTGAGGAAGAAGGAGTTGCATCTCTGACTCGCTTCTTGGAAGCATCGCACTTCAGTTGAGCAGTCTCTTGCTTCATTTCCATGTTGTAGAACTCATTGTACCTCTTGGGCTCAAAGAGAACGAGAGCTAGCTGGATTTCTTCTCTGAGACCACCCCTGAACTGGTATATCATGCTCTTCTCGTCAGGGACGTCTTGCTTAGCAAAACGGGCGAGCTTCTGAAACATCTTGTTGTACTCGTAAACAGACATAGAGCCTTGCTTCAGGTTGTGGAATTCCTCACGCTTGATTTCAACCACGCTCTGAGGAATATGATGAGCTTTGAAGTCTTGACAGAATTCATCCCAGGTAATCACACGGCCTCCTCTGGAATCTTTGTACTGCTGAAACCATTCTGCAGCTTGGTCTTTGAGTTGGAAGGAAGCGAACTTGACAAAGTCCTCAGGCCTGACGTTACTGCACTCGAAATGCTTGCATATGTCCACGAGCCAATCATCAGCATCTGTTGCCTCAACACAATTGCTGAAGGTCTTTGGCTGGTTAGCAAGGAACTGGTTGAGTGTAGCAAAGTGATTCTGATTGTTGCCTTGGCCCTGGTTCCCTTGGTTGAGCTCTTGAAGAAGTTGCATGATCAACTGCGTGTTTGCATTGGTAGCGGCCATCACAGCTTGCCATGCCTCCGGAGGTGGAGGTGGTGGTGGCGGATCAGGATTCGGAGTCGTGCGCGTTGGAGGAGCCATCCTGAAGAGGTTGACATACATTAGCACATTGACAGACAAATATTGAAGCTGAATCAAACGGGTTGAAATTGCAACATATAGTCTTCACATCCGAACAAAATGAACGAATGCATTCCAATTGAAATGGTCACATATCTATAAATTGAGAAGCCACTTAGAATTGAGGTGGAAGAAAAAACAACAACAAGGTACGGAACAAGAACGAATACTCGGTAAGGATCACCCAATCTCAAACCAAATATCCGTGGAAGAAGAACTAGAGCTACAAGAATTCCCACCTATGAAACTCCCGAACCTTTCCGGTTATGCAATCAGGTGTTGGGGATACAGGGGAAGCATAATATCTCACCAAAATCTAGCAAATCCTACATCTAGCTGTATCCATCCTTCAACACATAACTGAGAAAAACTTCGGAAATCGTTTACCTCAACCTTCGAAAAGTATCCGTTATACAAGTTATGGCAATACTCCCGAACTCCCGCCCCAGTACTGGGTGGAGTCGAGGTTATCTCACCAACAACTGCATAAAAGAGATTTTCGATGTCGGCGAAACTCAGGTATTCCAGAATATGTGACGACAACACCTCGGAGCTCAACTCCCCGGGACACTACCACAACCCCTAAATGATAGGAGGCACCAAGAACAATGTTCTCATCACAAATTGATCGGAATGATTCCAAGATACCCGCGTGATCCTAATTTTTTTTAGTGAAATTTGAGAAGAGAAGAGTCAAAACGCTACATCAGGATGCCTTACCAGAGCGATGAAGGGACTGGGGAGTAAAAAGAATTCCTAAACTCTCCGATATATATAATCCTAAATGACTCAAAACATTTTTCTAGACTCAACAACGCCAATGATTCGATCAAGCAGGGGGCTCCTAAGGTCGGGGAAGGCTCTGATCACCAACTTGAAACACCCTCGATGCGGCTAAATCTGCTACATGTCGAAGCACGACTTAGAGGCATAACCACATTGAAAGCAATGTCGCAAGTAAGGTAATCTTCACAAAAACCCATGTAAATAGATAAAATGGGTAAAGGTACATAGTTGGCTTACACTCGCCACATCACACAAATACATGAATAACATTACAATCATCCAATACACTCATGGTTCGACTACATTACCAAAATAAAAGATCAACCCCCACATGCGACACGGTCCCCGATCGCCCCAACTGGGCACCACTACTGATCATCTGGGAAAGACACGTAGTAACGACGAGAGTCTTCGTCGAACTCCCACTTGAGCTCAAGCGCATCGTCTGGAACGGTAACATCGGTCCCTGCATCTGGTTTGGAAGCAATCTGTGAGTCACGGGGACTCAGCAATCTCGCACCCTCGCGATCAAGACTATTTAAGCTTATAGGTAAGGCAAGGTAATATGTGGAGCTGCAGCAAGCGACTAGCATATATGGTGGCTAACCTATTCGCAAAAGAGAGCGAGAAGAGAAGGCAAAGCACGGACGAAGAACTATGATCAAGAAGTGATCCTAGAACAACCTACGTCAAGCATTACTCCAACACCGTGTTCACTTCCCGGACTCCGCCGAGAAGAGACCATCATGGTTACACACGCGGTTGATTCATTTTAATTAAGTTAAATTTCATGTTATCTACAACCGGACATTAACAAATTCCCATCTGCCCATAACCGCGGGCACGGCTTTCGAAAGTTCAAATCCCTGCAGGGGAGTCCCAACTTAGCCCATCACAAGCTCTCATGGTCAACGAAGGATATTCCTTCTCCCGAGACATTCCGATCAGACTCGGCATCCCGGTTTTAAAAGACATCCTCGACAATGGTAAAACAAGTCCAGCAACACCGCCCGAATGTGCCGACAAATCCCGATAGGAGCTGCACATATCTCGTTCTCAGGGCACACTCAGATAGGTCAAGCTACGAGTAAAACCAACCCTCGAGTTTCCCCGAGGTGGCCCCGCAGGCTGCGCAGTTCGGACCAACAGTCAGAGGAGCACTAGCCCAGGGGGGTTTAAATAAAGATGACCCTTGGGCTCCGGAAACCCAAGGGAAAAAGAGGATAGGTGGCAAATGGTAAAACCAAGGTTGGGCATTGCTGGAGGAGTTTTATTCAAGGCGAACTGTCAAGGGGTTCCCATTATTACCCAACCGCATAAGGAACGCAAAATCCGGGAACATAACACCGATACGACGGAAACTAGGGTGGCAAGAGTGGAACAAAACACTAGGCAAAAGGCCAAGCCTTCCACCCTTTACCAAGTATATAGATGCATTAATATAACAAGATAATATGGTGATATCCCAACAAAAACAATGTTCCAACAAGGAACGATCTCCAATCTTCACCTGCAACTAGCAACGCTATAAGAGGGGCTGAGCAAAGCGGTAACATAGCCAATCAACGGTTTTGCTAGGACATGGTGGGTTAGAGGTTTGACATGGCAATTTGGGAGGCATGATAAGCAAGTGGTAGGCATCGTATCATAGGCATAGCAAAAGAGCGAGCATCTAGCAAGCAAAGATAGAAGTGATTTCGAGGGTATGATCATCTTGCCTGCAAAGTTGTCAGAGTTGACTTGATCCTCGTAAGCAAACTCAACGGGCTCCTCGTTCACAAACTCGTCTCTCGGCTCTACCCAAACAAGACAAACAAGCAAAAGGAACACAATCAACCACGTGCAATGCTCGAACAACATGATGCAAACATGGTGTGCTATGCGGGATGCGATATGTGATGCATATGCAATATTTTACAAGGAATGCTTGAACCTGGCCTCAACATGGAAATCCAAGAGTGCCACTGGAAAGGTGAGGTGATTTCGGTTGAAATCGATATAAAGATCACCGGAATCGGATGCACGGTTTGGAAATGGCAAGCAAAACAAATATGGCACCGGTCTGCGATAATCAGCAAGTAGCCATCTAAATGCATCAAGATAATTATGCTACAGCACTCAAACATGACAACAAAAAACATGGCACGGATCCACTCATGATGCTTGACAAAAGAAGAACACTGAGCTACGGCTAATTCATCCATTAACAGGTTCAAACAAGCATGGCAAAAATGCAAATGGTAACATGTTTCAGACTTATTGAAATTAACACAAGTCTGGAATTTAACATCAGGAAGCACACTTTAGAGCATGAAAAACTACATGCTATAGGAACTTAACATGGAAAAGTAAGGCATGACATGAAGCTACTCAAAGCACTTAACAAAAGTCCCTGAGTGACCTTGAGCCAAAAGGGATCATAAAATACAATTGCAAGCATGTGAACATGGCAAAAACATAAACAGATCTCAGACTTAGTGAAAAACTGGAGCATGCAAATCAGTTAACGAGTAGGCATGTTTCCGAGCTCGATGCACTCACTACAGAGCATGGCATGACAAACTAAGCATACACCCAACAAGAATACATATCATAGAAGCTAGACATGTCAAGAACAACAACATAGCATGCACGGATCAATAGCAACATCCTCGGCAAAATCGCTAACAAGTCAACAATCTGCCAGGATTCACGAAATAGCAAAAGTAGAGCTTGATTGACTCAAGTTAGTGTGGTCCATAAATGCAAACAAAGACATGGATGGAGAGAGAACCACAATGTTAACAAATCATCCTTACTGATCATCCTCAAAAGAGGCACGGATCACTAGGAAAGAACATGAACGTATGGCATACCGACAAAATCAGGACAAGGACTGTGAAATTCTAAGTCCCTGAAATCAGCATTACCGATTGCACTACTTTGCAAGCTTGTGCTAGTCACCACACATATCACAAAAATACATGGTAAGCACATCTGTAAAGATGGCATGGCATATAACAAAACTCATGTAGAGCTCAGGAGCATATCATGCACACATTAATCATGGAAAAAATGACAATAGCATTTTGATGCAGCAGATCTGACAGATTTATCACATAGCCCTCTTCCAACAGCATTTCGGGCATCAAAATTAGCTCAAATGAAAATGATGCAATGAGATGAAATGATGTACTCTTCGAGACAAACATTTTGATATGCTACACGCGCAAATCGGAGTTACGGATGAAGAGATACGCCATGCCAAAGTTTGCAAAATAATTAGAGTTTCGGGGGTGAAAAGGTCAACCGAGATCTAGATCTGCGATCTACTGTAGCACGAGCACTGTAGCAGCACGGATGCCGAGGTTTGCCGGGGACGAAGAATGCGGCGGCCGGAGTAGCGAGGGACACCGGAGTTGGGGCGGCGCTTGCCGGCGACGAGGGGCGGCGAGGAGGCGGCGGCGGCGGGCTCGGACGACGAGGTGGCCTCGGGCAGCGCGCG